>NC_089744.1:46599098-46764098 GCF_040412425.1 Macrobrachium rosenbergii
AAAGGGAAAAAATAACAGGAGTAAAAATTAAAGGGATAAAAAAATAAAAGGGGAAAAAATAAAGGAGTAAAAAAATTAACAAGGGTAAAAAATAAGAGGGAAAAATAACAGGAGTAAAAATTAACAAGGGTAAAAAACAAAAGGGAAAAATAAAAGGAGTAAAAATTAAAGGGTTAAAAAAAAAAAAAAAAATAACAGAGTAAAAATTAACAAGGGTAAAAATGAAAGGGGGAAAAATAACGAGAGTAAAAATTAACAAGGGTAAAAAATAAAATAGAAAAAAATAACAGGAGTAAAAATTAACAAGGGTAAAAAATAAAAGGGAGAAAAATAACAGGAGTAAAAATTAACAAGGGAAAGAAATAAAAGGGTGTAAAAATAACAGGAGTAAAATTAACAAGGTAAAAATAAAAGGGGAAAAATAACAGAAGTAAAAATTAACAAGGATAAAAATAAAAGGGGAAAAATAACAGGAGTAAAAATTAACAAGGGTAAAAATAAAAGGGGTAAAAATAAAGGAGTAAAAATTAACAAGGGTAAAAAATAAAAAGGGGAAAATAACAGGAGTAAAAATTAACAAGGGTAAAAAATAAAAGGGAAAAATAACAGGAGTAAAAATTAAAAGGGTAAAAAAAAAAAAGTAAAAAAATAAAGGGTAAAGTAATGGGTAAAAATAAAGGGGTAAAAAAATAAAAGGGAAAAAATAACATGATTAAAAAATTACCAAGGGTAAAAAATAAAACGGGAAAAAAATAACAGGAGTAAAAATTAACAAGGGTAAAAAATTAAAGGGGAAAAAATAACAGGAGTAAAAATTAACAAGGGTGAAAAACAAGAGAAAAAATATGAGTAAAAATTAACAAGGGTAAAAATAAAAGGGGAAAAATAAAAAATAAAAGGAGTAAAAATTAACAAGGGTAAAAATAAAAGGAGGAAAAATAAAAAGGAGTAAAAATTAACAAGGGTAAAAATAAAAGGGTAAAAATAACAGTAGTAAAAATTAACAAGGGTAAAAATAAAAAAAAAAAAAAAATTAAAAAGGGTAAAAATAAAAGGAAAAAAAAATAACAGGTAAAAAATAAAAAAAAAATTAAAAAATAAAAAAAAAAGGGTAAAAATAAAAGGGTAAAAAAAAAAAATAAAAGGTAAAAAAAAGGGTAAAAAAAATAATGAGGTAAAAATTAACAAGGGTGAAAAATAAAAGGGAAAAAATAACAGGAGTAAAAATTAACAAGGGTAAAAAATAAAAGGGAAAAATAACAGGAGTAAAAATTAACAAGGGTAAAAAAAAAACGGAAAAAAAATAAGAGGAGTAAAAATTAACAAGGGTAAAAAAAATAAAAGGGGAAAATAAAAGGAGTAAAAATTAATAAGGGTAAAAAAAAAAAGGGTAAAAAAAATAAATAAAAAAAAATTAACAAGGGTAAAAATAAAAGGGAAAAAATAACAGGGTAAAAATTAAAAGGGTAAAAATAAAAAAAAAAATAAAAGGGTAAAAAAGGGTAAAATTAAAAAGGGTAAAAAATAAAAGGGTAAAAAAAAAAGGGTAAAAAAAAATAAAAGGGGTAAAAAATAAAAGTGGTAAAAATAACAGGGGTAAAAAAAAAAAAAAGGGGTAAAAAATAGAAAAAAAAATAAAAAGGTGTAAAAATAAAGGAGGTAAAAATAACAGGGGTAAAAAATAAAAGGGTAAAAATAAAAGGGGTAAAAATAACAGGGTAAAAAAAAAAAAAATGGGGGTAAAAAATAACAGGGTAAAAATTAAGGGTAAAATAAAAGTGGTAAAAAAAGGGTAAAAATAAGGGGGAAAAATAACAGGAAATAAAAAAAAGGGTAAAAAATAAAAAGGGGTAAAAATAACAGGGGTAAAAATTAAAAGGGTAAATTAAAGGGGTAAAAAAAAAAGGTAAAATTAAAGGGTAAAAAAACTGGGGTAAAAATAACAGGGTAAAAATTAAATGGGAAAAAATTAAAAGGAGGTAAAAATAACAGGTGGTAAAAATTAACAGGGTAAAAAAATAAAGGGGTAAAAAATAAACAGGGTAAAAAAAAGGGGAAAAATTAAGGGTAAAAAATAAAAGGGGTTAAAAAATTAACAGGGTAAAAAAAATAATGGGGTAAAAATAACAAGGGGGTAAAAAAAAAAGGGTAAAAAATAACAAGGGGTAAAAAATAAACAGGTAAAAAAGGGTAAAAAAGGGGTAAAACTTAACAAGGGTTAAAAATAAAAGGTAAAAAAAAAAGTGGGTAAAAAAAAAAGGTAAAAAATAAAGGGTTAAAAATTAAAAAGGCAAAAAATAACAGGGTAAAAATAACAGGGGTAAAAAATTAACAGGGTAAAATTAACAGGGGTAAAAATAACATGGGTAGAAATTAACCGGGGTAAAAAAAATGGGGTAAAAAATAATATGGGGTAAGAAATCAGAGGGCTAAAAATTAACAAGGGTTAAAAATTAACAAGGGGTAAAAATTAACAAGGGTGTAAAAATAGCAAGGGGAAAAATTAACAGGGGTAAAAAAATAACAAGGGGGAAAATTAACAGGGGGTAAAAGTTAACAGAGGGTAAAAATTAACTGGGGTAAAAAATAACAGGGGTTAACAATTAACAGGGGTAAAAACTAACAGGGGGGTAAAAAATAATAGGGGATTAAAAATTAACAAGGGGTAAAAAATAACAGGGGGTAAAAAATAAGAGGCAGTAAAATCTATCTTCAACTTTCAGCAAATATTCAAAATACTGATCCCATTGGCCCAGGGCTGAATTCACCTCAGACAACATTATTCCATTTGCATATATTATTCCAAGACCCATTTGCCTCTCGACCTTTCTACCTGCATTTACTTAACTGTAGAACAAATAATGCTTGCATTTATTTTCATCACTTAAATACTTTTTTCTTTCACTTGTTCCTCATCATCCTATCCATGATCTTGTATACCTGTACATGATCTCTTTGCTTGTCTTGTGACTGAATATCAAATTGTCTCATTTTGCTTTTACTAAGCCTCCTATTGCCTCATTCCTTTTCTTGTTTTTATTTAATTAATTTTCCTTGTTTTCCTATTCCCAAAAACAATCCTAGCTGTCCCATTGACCCAATTATGGAATTTAATAAATTCTTCATCTACTCCTCCCAACTCGATATCTTTAACCTTAACTCACATCTCACTCATATACTTACTTATAATGCTCACCTTACTTCTTTCCTAACACTCTAATTTATTTTATTTATATTAGCAACCACATTTCCACTCCCTCCTCTGCAACTCAAACTTGCATCTAACTTAATTTCTGCTTAGCCCAAATAATAATTTGATATACCTCTGGCCACGTCTTATTTCACAAAGATTTATTATTTCATTCTCTTTGTTTTTTTTTCAGTGGCAATAACAGTACAAGATATGGGGCAACAAATCCTATGCTCTAGGCCTAGCCAATTTGGCGATTTCTCACCATGCAGAGCAGTGAGAATGCTATTATTTATTTTTCCAAGTATGTATCCTATATCTTTGAAGAAGAGGCTTGAATGCCATTTAAAGAAGCCCCACAACACTATGTTAGGCCAGACAACTGGCACTTTCAAAGATCACAGCAATACCCAGATTGTAGCAATTCCTTCCAGTGCAGTAAAAGAACTGACCTGATGTAGAAAATGAATACAAAATTTCGTCTAAAGGTCAAGCACTGGGACCTATGAGGCCATTCTGCACTGAGAGGGAAATTGAGTAAAAAGGTTGGAAAGGTGTAACAGGAGGAAACCCTGCCAGTTGCACAATGAAACAATTGTTAGGAGAGGGTGGAAAGTAAGAGGGAAGAAAGAGAATATGAACGGAGGTACAGTGAAAGGAATGAAAAGGGTTGCAGCCAGGGGCCGAAGAGACGCTTCAAATAAGCCTAATTAATGCCTACGGTGCATTGCATGAGGTGCACTGACAGCACTAACCCCCTATGGGGGACTGGTCTGATATATGCAGCTGACACTGACATTTAGAGAGGACAGCACACTTGCCATTTCGTACAAGTTTCTTTCCCAAAGAGGACCACAACCTACACTTGGCACGCTTCTATTTTAGGATATGGTGTATCAGAATCCCAACCCAGCAGCAATCCTAGTGTAGCAGTGACTAGGTCTATTTTAATCAACGGCCCTGAATTTGACCATTTTATCGTGTATGTATACACACACACACACACACACACACACACACATATATATATATATATATATATATATATATATATATATATATATATATATATATATATATATATATATATATATATATATATATAAGCAAATACAGAAACGTATATACATACATATATATATACAGTATATATACATAAACAAAATACATATACATATATACATATATATATATATACACACACTAGCTGGCCAACCCGGCGCCGCCCAAAGAAATCTCTGAATGACAACTGATAAACTCTCTCTCTCCCCCATGCCTGTTATTTTAGTGACTTCATTTACATTGCCCAGCATTTTTTACATTTTATATTTCACCACTTCTCATCCCCCATTCCTATCGGGGCTGAACTTGGACTTGAAGGGCATCGGGAGTGTCTCTATTCATCCCAGCAATCTCGAAAACTATGGATTAGACTCTAATATTAGTCATTTTTGAAATTCTATTTTTCCCCCATTCTCACTAAACCCCTCCCCTTCTTATCGGGGGCTGAACTTTGACTTAAAGGGCATCGGGAGTTTCACTATTCATCTTAGCGACCTCAAAAACATGAACTAGACATTAATATCTGCCGTTTTCAGTTATTTTTACATGTCACCACCTTCCCACCCCACTTCCTATCGGGATTGAACTTGGATTTAAAGGGCGTCAGGAGTGTCACTATTCTTCTCAGTGGCCTCGAGAACTATGGATTAAACACTAATATCTGTTGTTTCCGGTTATTTTTACATGTCACCCCCTTCCCACCCCCTGCCTATTGGGGCTGAACTTGGACTTAAAGGGTACCGGGAGTGTCACTATTCTTCTCAGCGACCTCGAAAACTAAGGATTAGACACTAATATCTGTCGTTTTCTGTAGTTTTTACATTTGCCCCATTCCCACACCCCGCCCTTTGGTGCCAGTGATGTCTTACAACCGCTGTGTTCTTTCCCAGATGGTAAGTCATATGTATACCAAGTTTGGTTGAAAATGCTCAATGCATTTCAAAGTGTATGTGGAACATAAACACATACATACATCCATATATATATATATATATATATATATATATATATATATATATATATATATATATATATATACATATATAGACTGTATATATATATATATATATATATATATATATATATATATATATATATATATATATATATATATATATATATATATATATATATATATATATATATATATATATATATATATATATATATATATATGGCAAAATGGATTTTTCAGGAACGGGCTTCCTAAACCCTAAACCCTAAAAAACCCTGCCTTGCCGAGATCGATTCTTGAACTTTCGCTGGTGAGGTGACAGAGGGATATAATGAAGCTATTTAATAATATTCGGAGCAACAAACTCCTTTGTCTCGCAGACTGCGCCATCAAAAAAATATACGCGGGCTGTAAAGAACACAGTGGCGCTGGGCAATGGATCATGAAGCATTAATGGTACTATGATGGCTAAACGTTAAAATAGGAAAAAGACGGCAGGGTTTCGCAATAAATAACAAATACAAGAGCTATATATAACGGGGAGAGAGAGAGAGAGAGAGAGAGAGAGAGAGAGAGAGAGAGAGAGAGAGAGAGAGAGAGGTTTTAATATGCAGGAAACATTTTATATCCTCTGGAAATAAACAATTCACAGCGATTTGCAGCCCGTACTAATAAATCAATCATTCTTTCACATAAAAATAAAAACTCATATTCAGTTCTCCCTTTCTTTTCACTGTGAGTAAAGACTAAAGAAACTCTGAAACAGCAGCTTCAAACTGCAAATGGAGTTACGAGCGATTCATAATTATGTTCCGTCCGCAAGACCACTTTTTTCAATGCGAGCCAAAGGTCTGAAGACATTTCCCAAACATATCTCAGGAGCTAAAACAAACTCATCCCCAACAATGCCACAACTTGAATTACTTCCATTTCAGACCACTGAAACAAATTAGAAATCGCCGAGTTTGCTGCAGGACGCCTCAAATTGGCTTTCTATTACGGTTTACTGAAATACACATTGAAGACAGGCAAAACACATTTTCTTGTGCATTAAATCTTAAAACACTGTCAGTTATACACAAACTGAATACACAAGCAAAGGGTCTTTTCATCCTCAAAAACAAAATTTTATGAGATAATATATTCTGTATTTATTTTTGGTGGCTTGCTAATCCTGAAATGTAGTCTTGGCCGTATGTCAGTATTTGCAAAGGAGGGAAAACACAACAGTTTGGCGAGTTCTCGTTTCACAGATCCTTCGATCTTTATCTTGTTGATTTCTTTGGATTTTCAGTGAATATAAATATCTGCTCAATATTTCACCTGAACTTCATTATAAGTCCTTTCTGTCTGTGTTGTTTTAAGATCAACATTTTGTTTTAACTGAAAACAACGTAGATTGTTCAAGCCTGAAGTGTCATTTACAATTTTAGTAAACTCACCATGTAGGCGAGCACATATGAAAACATCTCCCTTCATTTTATATATATGAAAAAAAAAGCCTGTTGTAAATGGTGATTGCACTTCCACCAAAAATGCTAACTGGTATTAACATGAAGAAGAACCGCAACAAGCAAAGAGACACCAACAAAAGCTCCCGGGATCAGGAGGGTGAAGCTTGAGAAATCCTCTTCAACCGATGCAAATACAGTTCCCGGAGGCGCTTGGCTTCTTCAGATCGACATAACCGCGGAAAAACTTCCAACCATTTTGCATACTTTCAGCAGAATTTCATATCAATGATTTCAATGCGTTATCAAAGCCTATCGGGAAGGTGGGGGCGGTTAATGAGAGAGAGAGAGAGAGAGAGAGAGAGAGAGAGAGAGAGAGAGAGAGAGAGAGAGAGAGAGAGAGAGAGGGGGGATTTGAAATTCGCGAATCTGTTTTTTTCCATTTGGATTTTAACTGCCATCGGATATGGAAGGCTGCCGTAACCATACGAGAATAGCCCGAATAAACCCAGGAAGGCACTGGAAGGAATGGAAATATAAAAAAGAAAAAAAGGAAGAACGGGAACTCGTTTTTCACTCGACCACGAACAGGGTGTGTTTATTTTTCTGTTCTCCTTCGCCATATAAACGAATATGCCGAGAAAACCTTAAAAGCTTTACCTTTATGTATGTCAACCTGCAACATGTGCATTTTGTTTGTGGTCACTGGTTCTTAACAGCTGGATCTTTCGCACTGCTTCCATAATTATGTAACTATCAAACTCAACGAAATTTGCAGCTGGGTCTCTCGCGGTGCTGCAACTTCATTCTCCGCTTAAGAAAGATGTCTACGCATTTCCACACATTATTCTCTAGATTAAAGATAATCGGTGGAGGCCAGCCGACTAATTCATTTGCTTGTTTCTTTAGAAGTGGTTATTCTCTTTTGGATATAGTTATAGAAGAGTTTATTTTCTTTCCCATACAATTATGCGATAAAACCCAAATCGAACGGTCATTTTCAATACGGAGTTAATCTAAATATAAAAAGTCAAATGGTTTTTAGGTGCTACCACAATAGCTGCTCAGCTAATAATTTCATATAGCTCCAGCAACTGAAAAAAGCATGAGATCCCAAAGATTGGTATTTGATAAAAAGTGAAGGCAAGACCAAAACTGCTGATTCGCCCTTCATTCTGCAGTGGTCTGGGGCATAGCAGAGGAGGTGAATGTAATTATGCAGTCCGTGACTGACAAACTGATTGAAAGTTGTCTGGCATCGTGCAATCAAATGTCATTGACGCTGAATGCAGCCATAAGAAGAAAAGAATGATCTTAAGTGGTTTGAGTTCGAAGTGAGATTCAAGATATGATCAAGAGCTGTCTGGATCTCAGCTACTTTGAAAAGAATATTTTCCTTTCACAATACTCTCAAAGATATCAGAGAGAGAGGAATTGACTGTACGTGTAAAAATTCCCGAGAAGAAAAACGGTTTCATCTAGATCATACAAGCTATAGTGTTGAGGGAAAAATAAGTAGGCTACTCTCGAAAGGCATTCCCTCAAAAATATTAATCTGAAAATTACTTCTGAAAAGTAATCCATAAAAAATATGAAACTGAAATTTTTCTAAGTAAATCAGTGTACGGTTCATTTCTGGTTTTAAAAAATCGTTATAAAGTCAGTGAGAATTAATGATAGAAAAAAAGGCTGCAAGTCATGGAAATTCTTATCTAAAATTTTTTTTTTTCTCCCTTGGTAGGAAGCATCTGTTTATACTAGTGGCAGCATGAAACAGAAGTCTGTGTAAAGCCTCTTACAAGAGGAAATAAAGTTTTAGTTCACAACGAAGGACCCCAAACATAATAAATGTGAACGCAAGAAGAGGCGAGTGTTGTGCTGTCTGTTTTGAAGGAAATAAAGTAGACAAGAATGACGTCATCATTCATGAAAATGAAGTTTATCAAAGTTTTAAGCAAGTCACCCAGCTAAGAACACTGTTTCAGACTAGTAAATCTTGCCGAGAGCTGAATTGATTTACGTCTTATGCTAATGACTCCTTGGAGAGATTACGACCAGGCTCAAAGCTTTTCCCATGTATGCCTTAGAGAAATGTCAGATAAAATCTCGCTCCGATGGCTCGTAATTTCCTACTATCAATGACTTACCGCGAGAAAGGACGAGTAGGTAATAAAATTAATGTCAGGTTTCAAACTCACGTTACCCTATAAACACGTAAGCAACATTTCCAGAGAGAGAGAGAGAGGAAAAAAGAAGGTATACTTCCTTTTCAATTAAGAGACTTTATAAGGCTGATGGTACTTGTCTGTTATTTTTCAATGTTCTAAACAGGAAAATTTCGGCTTTAGTGAACGTCTGAGTGATATCAACGATTATTATTGAATGTGACAACAGTATCATCTGCATTTATTTTATAATAAATTTGTCTAATTTGGCTTTTCATTGGAAGTTACTCATCCAAGTTCAGTATACCTCAGTTTAACCAGACCACTGAGCTGATTAACAGCTCTTCTAGGGCTGGCCCGAAGGATTAGATTTATCTTACGTGGCTAAGAACCAACTGGTTACCTAGCAACGGGACCTACAGCTTACTGCGGAATCCGAACCACATTATAGCGAGAAATGAATTTCTATCACCAGAAATAAATTCCTCTAATTCTTCATTGGCCGGTTGGAGAATCCAAGTACTGACTAAACATAATGTTGCTCAATATATATATATATATATATATATATATATATATATATATATATATATATATATATATATATATATACATATATATATATATATATATATATATATATATATATATATATATATATATATATATATATATATATATATATATATATATATATATATATATATATATATATATATATATATATATATATATATATATATATATATATATATATATATATATATATATATATATATATATATATATATATATATATATATATATATATATATATAAACATCCGTGGCTGCACCTATCCGCTACGTGTGCTCACCTCCTCTGTGAAATTTGCCTGTATGTACCTTTTGCTTTTGTCTGTTAACTATATCCCAGGTCTTATCCGACATCCATGGTTTTTATCTTGTTGACCTATATCACAGTAATTCTTTTCCAGCAAATTAATATAGTTCCTCATGTTGAACAAGGTCCTCAATGGCTGCTCCTCCTCAGGTATAGTTTCTATAAAAGCAAATCTTTTTCGTCATTCAGTTATAAAAGTCTCTCCATGTTCATCTTCAAAAGGCTATATTCTATGAAAATTAATTAAAAACTGTTAACTCTTTCGTTAGGTGCTTTTAATTCCAGCTTTAGTGTGGCAATGACAAACTGGTGACCATTGCCAGCATTTGCTCTTCTTTAGTTCCTAACATCCTTCAGTGTTCTTCTTCTCTTGATCACTAGGTATGTGATCTGTTTGCCATCTGGAGGCGCCTAAGTGAATTTATGAATGTCCTTTTGTTGCAAAAAGATTAACTCTGATTACCAAATGATTTGCAGCACAAAAACTTACAAATTGCACTTAATTTTCGTTTGCACCGTCTCCCAGGCCTGCCTCACCATGACTCCTCCATGCCTCCATTTTTTCATACCAGTTTCTCACACTCACATCAGCAACAGTTCTCATATTATCTCTTAATGGCATTTTCTCTGTGACATTCAGAGAATTTATTAGTTGCTGCATAGCAAACAATATACTAGCAGTGTTCTGATTTAACTTGTGCCAGAAGTAATCTACTGCACTGCTCTTCAGTCCGTCTGAGTTTTCTGCATTTGGTGTTAAGATCATGCCTATTTTCAGTTAGTGGTTGTTTTGATTTTGATTTTTCAGCCTACAGCTCAAAAAGAATTTCAAATTGGTTTATTCTGTAAACATTACTAATCTTCTTTCTGCTGGTGCAGAGTCACTAATTATAAATGTTTTTAATATCTTAAAAAACCTGGAGCAGATTTTTCGAAGGCTCAAAATCTTTCACTGGATTAAACACTGAATTAAGCCTGTTGGTCGCTTTTCAGAATCAAAAAAGCAACAATTGTGCGTGCGTTCGAGCTCTCGGCAAAATTGCCATAAAAATGTAACGCCAAACCACGGAAAACAGTCAATACGTTCTGAAAACATAGCACAGCTTTATAATATTTTATGTTTTATTAAGATAAATGAACGTTCCTTAAACCTCATTATCCAACGAGGTTGTTTTGAACTCACGAATTTCGACATAATACTCCAACAGCATTAATTATTATAGATACTTAGGCTGAATGTTTTAACTGTAAAATATTTGGAAAGTTGAACTATCATTCAGTTTGAATAATATATCCTTGATGATTTGTGTCATACATGGTCACAGATTTAGTTGTAAATATCGCTGCCCAAGATTCTCTAACAAATGTTGCAGTCCACTGCAATTAGGCGTCGAATTTCTAAAATATTTGTCTCATCATCCGGCTTTTCTTTTTCACAAAGTCCCTTTGCCATGATTTCCTCTATTTGGCGGACAATTAGCTTAGCTTTTTATTGAACAAAACTCCTTCCTCTACGTGTCCATCCATTTGATTTTCATTTCTTTCTCTCTCTTTCTTTTTCTTTCTTTCCCCTTTCTCCTAACAGTTTTAGTCTTTCATCTCGGCACCGTTAAACTGGAAAAAATGTTGGACGTGTTTCTTTAATCTAATGTAATTATTTTCCCGTGATAATCTCATATGCCACCATTTTTTCCTACCTCAAACAGCGTATTTCTTCTGACTTTTCCTTGCCACGGCATCAGTTTACCTGGAATTGTGAACAGAAGCAAATCAATTATTCAGCTTCTCTCCTCCTTTGGTTCTCATTCTCCCTACAATTCGAGACACTCTTCTTTGCCCTTGATGGCCTTCCTGGACTCTGTCATTTCATTATAGCAGTCCTCGTGCAACCATTTCTGAATTTTCTCCAAGGTAATCCGCCAACATCAGATACTTTCGAGCTTACTTTAAAGCTGTGTAGTTCAAATAACTGACTATTAACTACTGCAGATCTTCAAGATGTCAGTTTTCTGCATAACTTCAAAAGGCTAATGTGAACTTCATTATACTTGAAAAAATAGTTCTCAGCAGTACCAATGCTACTTCGTACACATGTATGTATTATGTGAGAGAAAACAATCACGTGGTAGTTTCGCCAGCTTTCTATACTTGGGAACAGAGTCATTCCCGTCACAGGAATTAACTCATTATTCCGGTAATTCAGCAAACGTTGTTGGGCATCTTTCCAGTCCTTTACTTTCAGGACCGCGGCTAAGTCTCAGATATAGTGACTGGACACATCCTGTAAGGTGGAACCTATCTGCCTCTGGAGGCTTGGCCAAAACACTAGAGTTCCAGACCATCTAAGTTTCCCAGCAATTCCATAAAAACTGCTCTCCTGGGTAAACCCCAATTAGCAGCAGTTCTTTTCACAAAAATATTTCCTGAAGGACTGATACAATTAATTCATCCCTTCACTTATGAAGATGAAACAAGCCAACAGGGACCACTGACTTGAAATTCAAGCTTTCAAAGAATATGGTGTTCATTAGGAAGAAGTAAGAGGTAAAGGGAAATACATAAAGAAGAGATCCCACTTATTAAAAAAAAAAATATATTACTAAATTAATAAATCGATAAAAAAATTATTAAAACGCAATGCATTAGGGTAGTAATGAATTGCATCTTTGCTTGAACTTCTAAAGTTCCAATTGCACGATATCCTCTGGGAGGCTGTCCCCACAGTCTGCAGGTGTGAGGAATAAAGAACTCTGGAACTGAGAAGTTCGACAGCGAGGCACATTTACTGCATATTGGTGCTGCTGTTCAGCAAATCTGGTTGCTCTCGGCAGGTAAAGGGGATCAGGGATCAACTGTGAATGTGAAAGATCTCTGTTGAAATACAACTTATGAAAAAGTGACACACAAGAGACCATCTGTCGATGGTCCGAGTCATAACTGCTACTATTACGAAACAGAAACCTACCACCACTAACCACTCTATCTAAAAGAGATAAATCTCTGGAAGAAGCAGACATCCATACCGGAGAACAGTATTCTAGTAAAGGAGGCACAAACTACCTACAACAGGTTGCACTGACTTTCGTGTGACATTTGCTGAAACTTTCATTAAAAAGTTAGATGTGAGTCAAGAGTTATACCTAAAATAGTCAAAGCTTCAGATTCATTCAGCAAAGTTCCATCTACCTGAAGGGATGGGAAATCTGTACGAGTGTTTTCGTTTTACTGGAGTTCAGCCTCATACCCCACCGACTGCACCATTCACTGATCTGCTCCATGTCCTAATTGAGGCTGACGGTAGCTTCATTTCTCATGATTGGAGACTACTACACCGTTAGTGTTGCATCATCGGCATACTGAACAATCTTGTTTTCCAGGCCGACAACTATATCACTTGTCTACAATAAAAATAACAGTGGACCAAGAACACTACGCAGTGGCACTCCACACAAAATAGGTCTTGGTTTACTAAAGATCCTGTCCACAGGAACTTGCTGTTGCCTACCTGTACGGAAATCTTGAAGTAATCATAAAACACATCCACCCACTCCAAGATTCTGAAGTTTATAAATAAGTGCCTTGTGATTTACTAAATCGAAAGCAGCACTAAAATCTATTTGAATTACTCAGCACTCAAAACCCCTATCAAGGTTCCCTTGCAAATGGCAAGTCAAGTCTAAAAGGGCATCGTTGGGTTCTAACTGCTTCCTATATGTATACTGACTATCAGCTAAATTTAGATTCTACATATTTATTTAGTGGCTTCGAAATAAGTTTTTCAGCAACTTTGGGGAGCACAGGGAGAATAGACATTGGACTGTAGTTACTGCAGTCTGCAGATATGCCACTCTTTGGAACAGGTACTGTGTTACTAAGCTTGCGCTCATCAGCAAAGATACTAAATGAACATAAAAATCTATAGAATCTACTTATCTTGGGAGACAATACACTAGAAACTTTCTTTAAAAAAAAGGAGGGTGGGGAAGAAACCATCAGGATCATCTTCACCTCGGCTATCAAGATTATCCAGAATTTTCTTAACATCCCTGGAGCGAAATGCAAATTTTGTAAGAATAGGTTCAGGATGACATCCTCAGCTGACTGCCTAGCTTAAAAAGCTTGATGAAGCAGTTCAGCCTTTTCCCCTAGGGCCAGTAACCAATCTACAATCATCTATTAGTACTGGTGGAATGGAAGACAACCCTGACCCAAAGATAGATGATGCCAATTTGGTCCACCACAGATGAGGCTGAGTAATTCCTTCAAGTTTCCTCTTCAAGGAATTATTGTAATTTCCCTCGGTCGTATGGTAAGTTATATTCACAGCATGGCGAGACTCAACAAAAATGGTGTAATTTTCATTTGAATGATTTCGTCTCCATGCACTGAATTTGGTCTGTTTGTCATGGTAGACTCATCTACATGTATCATCAAACCATGGCTGGTTATTCATCCGAAATTTGATGACCTTTCTATGGACATATCTTATTAAAATAGCCATCAGAATTCATTTAACTTCTTCATTGGATCAGGATCTAATGTAGCACCTGAAATATCAAGTGTCTGACAAGCTTCAATAATGCAATACCAATTAGCTCTGGATTTTAGCGAGACCGTTTTTACAATGGTGGCATTAGGAATATCCTGATTGACAGTTATGTCCATCTCAATGGCGCAATGATCACAAGTGCCTATGTATATTCACAGACCTTTGACTTGACTTCAAAACAGCTGGAACATCTGTGAATATGAGGTCTCATCTATTAAAAAAAAATGTGCGTGGGATCCTCAATAACCTGGACAAAATCGGAGGATACACAGAACTCGAGAGCAGACCGGCCATGTTGAGCTGGGGAATTTGAGTTTATCCACTCACTGTGCTTTGCATTACAGCCTCCACAAATAACGAATGAAGCTTTTGAATCCTGTGACCGAGCCATGCTAATCCTTTCCAAGAGACAATCATATATAGAATCGTCGATATCTGGACTATGGTAAACAGCAAATACGTATACACTGTACAGCTTACTGAAAACTTTAAAACAAACAACTTCATGGCAACTACAGTCCTCATTTTTCTGATGATAAACAGGTCGTCCGGACCTAGTGTATACAGCCATACCTTGTGCATGTGAGATGTTACGATGATAAAGTCAGGGCCATCAAACCCTGGGATTAAAAACTCAACCTTTGACTTACTACTTACAAGTCTCAGATAAAAACACAAAATCGTAGTCACGGGCATAACTCTGGAGATCAAGAAAATTTGACCTTAAGCCCAGAATATCTGATTAAAATACCCTGCAATTTTTCTTACTGTAATGAGTAACAGGCCCGGGGTTCAGCTCAACGTCTCCCGAAAGAATTAAAATTAACAACATAAAATCAATATCAACACTAATAAACAGACTCATAACAAGAGTAACATTATAAAAATCAACAGAACAATACACAATAATGCCATCAACAACAACAGTATTTACATTATTTGCAAAAATACTGTTGAAAATATAAGTAAACATGCCCATATGTCATTGAATGACGCGCCGGCAGCAAATGGTCGTCAAGGTGGGGCCGGCTATGGCAAATGACATCCGCCAGATTTGCCACAACAACTGGGGGAGGACAGTCAGGATGGACTGAGATATAAAACGCTCAGTAGGAATAGATTAGGTAAAGATGAAGGCACGTTCCTGATGATCCACCAAGCAGGTTTTGCTTTCTCATCGGCCTGTCCTAACAAACTTTTCGAAAAAACAGGAAAGTGAACGAAAAAGACGATAAAATGCCTGACCACGGAAGGCCACGGTACAATGGCTATGGCACAATCCAAGGTAGGAGAACAAGGTTTGAATTCAGAGTAACCTTCTCTTAACAGGGTTGCCTACCAAGGCTAAAGGGTCCCTTCTACCCACTGGTTTGATTTTTGGAGTGGCCTTCTCCTAAAAGAGTTGTCTGCCAAGGATAAGGATAGAGAGTCTCTTCTACCCTAACTCGTGTAGGCAGGGACGTCTCACCCTGAAGCGAATGTTGCCAAGAAAAGCCACATTAACCCACTACCACGACAAGAGTAACTGCCACTTGTACAATAAACAATCTTTTGGTATAACATCTCTGCTCGTTTCATTTTCTCCCGTTCCATTTTCTTTCTTCAACTAAAAAAATTATGATCATACCCTTGGTAACTCGCACCAAATCCACACAGATAACTTTTGTTCATTTTTAACCTCTTATTCTTCTTTTCTAAGCAAGTTTTCAGAATCTGGTAACTTAAACAAGCACGACCATTTTCAGCCTCATTTTTCCCATACCTTTTATTTCCTTTCGTAGCCTTTGCTTTCCGTTTTTATTTGCTTCTTTAACATTATATTTTCTCTCTTTTATTAAGTCTTCAACTTTTCTTATCCCATGTTTGTATTTTGTTTTTCCTTGCGTCAAATCTTCCATTGAATATTTTTCCGCGTTGTGCCTGCTTCTTTTACTTCTCTCTATTTTCCTTTAATAATTCACTTTGCTTTTCAGAGAAATCATTCTCAATCATTTTCTAAGATAAAGTGCCCTTCATTAACATATTTTGGTATTTTTTAGAGACTTCCATTCCTTACTGGGCCCTTGTGATTCATTCTCTCTCTCTCTCTCTCTCTGCCTTCTATTCTGAAGGCCACTCTTTGGTTAATGAAAGTTACCCTCTAGTTGGTGAAAGCATCTCAATATCATTAGTGAGAGCATCTATTACGTTACTGAAGTTTTCTTTTAGATCGCCCATGGTGTCTCATGTTGTATCCAGTCCCTCCCTCTTAGCACAGCTCTTATAGTTCGAATCGTAGGAATTTGGGTCTGGAAATAATCTACATTCCCACGTACATAGGTAACTAGCTTTTTTCTTTTTGTGCACAGATAGAAGACCCTACACATAAATTTCCATCCACTAATTTAACTGCCTTCAAAAACCCATACCAGTAGAAGTGATGGGATTCTCCACATCCATCGTCACTAAAATTTACTCCTAACAGATGTACTCTGGCCACCCGGAAACCTCTATTACTCGTACTTTGAAACTACCTCGATATAATTACAGCAAACTGGTAATATTCATGTGTGTGTGTGTGTACATATAAATAAATGTGTGTATGTGTGTATAAATAAATGTGTGTATATATATATATATATACATATATATATATATACATTTACACACACATATATATATATATATATATATATATATATATATATATATATATATATATATACATACATATGTGTGTGTATACATGAATACATATATATACATTTATTTACACATATATATATACATATATATATATATATATATATATATATATATATATATATATATATATATATATATATGTCTATATAAGAAAATAAAATTTTAACTTTTACTACCACATTCACCATTCGACATTATGCATTATTTCTCCTGTCACAATAAGACGTATACTTGCATAAGATTAGGAAGAAAGGAAAGCACCTGAGGGCTGAATCAAAGGATAATTGTGTTTAAAACCAACTTGCAATGAATAACTTAATCAATAATAAAAATGAAAATTAATTTTAAGAAGAGACTGAAATTAAATAAAGAAATGATAAGGCAAATAAAGTGACGATGAAATTCCAGTGATGGATTCTGTAAAGGTTAGGTTACCCGTTACTTCAACAAGAATTTCACTCAAATGAAGCCATGACTTCCTCCGGTAATTAATAAATGAACAAGACACGCGACCATTGCTTTGTCACTCATGGAATTCAACAAAAGAATAACAGTCTTGAACATGGAACACTAAGTTTAAGGATTCAACAATTTCTTCTAGACACTTCGTTCCATATCACGCGGATTTCTCAATGTCGCGTTATTCCTTCTCAATGCAGCACTATTCCCCACAGTGTTACATGTGCCTCATGGCTCTCTTTCCTAACCACAGCATTCGTATCCAGTTCTACATGAATTTCTTAATAATCAATACTTTACGGAATCCAACATTAATCAAGGTCGTTTCAATGACCACGCAGTGCCCTTTCTTTGCTCATTCACTTCGTCTTCGATATGGATCACCAAGCACTTAGAGACGACTTTCCAGTGTCACACTTCATTATCATGAATCACTGTTCTTCATATTTCTTTCCTGCTAAAGTTCCCTTTCAATTTTCTCCATTAACAAAGAGTTTCAAACTGTTGCACCTCTCTGTCCACAATCGTAAAAAAATTCTGCTTTCATATCAAAGATTTTCATTATTTGCAAGAGGTTTGGTTCTAAATCATGCATCTTCAACAAACTCCATGCCACTTCCCAATTAATTCTGTCAAAGTTTTCCTGGCCAATTTATAATGAAAATACAGTCTGCTCTTCTCTTATCAGTATTCTTTCATCTATCGTATTTTCTTAAACATTATAATTAACCTTCCTTGCTATGTAAAGCCATGTCTGACTCATTCTAACACTTACGTTTGTCATCTTTCCCTTTAAAGAAAACAAGCATCACATTTCTTTCGCCCATGTCCTTGGAACTGTTCTCTCATCAACATAAACCTTACACATATTGTTCAGGCACTCAATTACAGTTTAACCTATAATAAACTTTTCACATGAAACCCAATCAGCTGTTATTTATTGGTTTACCAACTTTTTATTATCCTCCACAAGCAATCACATGCACCGTTCAGATCTGGTCTTCTTCAGTCCACTTTGGACAAATCTGCAAAACTGCTCGCCTCACGGACGAGATGCCAAGCAATCTTTTCATGTAGCATACAAAATTAACTTCTTTTACTGTCAGAGCCATTTGCTTTCTCTTTGCATCTGCTGACATACAATGAAACTTATATTCTTCCATAACGCATTTCCTCTAAATCCCAAAACAGCTCTCATTTTCTCTTCCTTTTTTCTTTCAAATTACTTTTGACCACCCTACTCATTCTCTTAATAATCTCTACGAAATTTTATCCTTTGTCATACAATCTCATTTTTGTCCTCATTAAGCACCTAACATCATCTCTCGGGGCTCTTTATCTAATTCAACTATGGCCCTGCATCCATAACCACACCCTTCTGATCCAGTGAGCCAAGAACTGAAATATCCACACTCCTCTCAACTCTTTCCACGTCGGTTTCTTTACTTGTAGCCCATTTTCGTCCACCCCCTTTCCAAAAGCTAGTCTCTAATTTCTCCTCAATCTCACTTGTTCTAATTCACGATTACTTAAGCCCTTCTCACAACTAAAACTATCTTCTACTTCCAATGTCACTTTAAATATATAATGATTATATATACAGTAGACCCCAGCCACTTCAAAAAATTCCATTTACCATGCAATAATACATAAGAAACCTTTATTCACCACACTACATATACAGTGTATATATATATATATATATATATATATATATATATATATATATATATATATATATATATATATATATATATATATATATATATATATATATATATACACATATATATATATATATATGTATATACACAAATACCCATGGACAAACACACACAAACACATATATATATACACGAATACACATATCATGACCGTGTATTCCAGAGTCTGCACGCATATTGCATGAAATTTTTCTACTTGACACAGAACGGTAATTATTTCGGTTTTGTTTAATCTCCAATTTATTCAACGAAAAACCTAAACCTATGGCCGCCTCCTTTCAGATTACAATTTGCAGCTAATTGGAGCAAAATCTGAGACGGCCGATGAAATCAGATACAATAATAATAATTTCGTACCTTGGTATATTTATTTATAAAATATAGATAATTGCATAACTATAAAAGTTGGTACAATTAAATTCACAAGCATAATTATTTACAGTGCTGAAGTAATACCTCGCTTTAATCTAAGCACATAAATGAAATTACTAAAGGTTTTGTAATCTCATCCACTGGTGTAATGTATAGTTTTCACAAAAGTTAAATAATATCACACATTGGTATATTTCTTCATATTGATATAATTTGACGGCATTTAATGAGCTAATCCAATGCTATCAGTTGACACAACTGATTGCACTAGTGCCAAGTTCACTTGGGAATGAAGTTTTCATATGTTAACACCCTGTGCACATTTGAATCAAATGCCTTGCCCGTCCTTTTGAATTTCAGCATTTCAGTCACTGACACACATCAGTATGACAAGTCCATACACAGAAGCGACTTCCCTATAATATTTGGGTATAAATGCATCGCAGTAGTGATAATTAAAAAATTTCCTTTTTTTAGATGCGTGTACCAACTCTCTATTTCCTTTTTACTTCTTAAAGAAGTATAATAAATTTACTATATTTGACTAGTTCCTTCAATGCACATTTGTAGGATACATCTTTGTTTTCTACCATCAAGGCGTCCTACCCCAAAAAATACCAGGCCTTTTAAACATCCGTTTATCGATCGTCCTCTAGGTTATAACGATTTGTCGACATATCTCTCTTTAGTTTTATCAATTTGTTTTATTACAATATATTCATTAATGGTACTTGGGAACAATAATGTTTAATCTCCTTAAGCAACTTTTACTGCTTCACTGCAAAGGAATTTTTAGTTAAAAAACAACTAAGACATTTTCAGACTGCTAAATCTTTTACATTCTCTATAGAACTAAATCACCTTTCAGGTCGTAAATAGGTATGTGAATCTTATTTTCGTGCGCCTCACAATTCAGATTCCCATCCTAACCACACTGGGGATCTCTATTCTATGTGTGAGCCACCCTAGATGCCGAACTTCCAAGCTTTAAGTAAATCAGTTAATTATTTAATCTATCAATCACCATATAGGAAAGAAGCAATAAACTAACTGATAAAGTAAGAAATAAATCGCAACCACATGTTTAGCTTTTGCTATATCTAAGCAAACTACCAAGTCATGGTCGTCCACTTCCCAGTGCAAAGACAGGACACAAAGACCACCCCACCCCCAGAAATTACGAAATAATTTCCCTCTCTACCTATGGAAGTTATCATTAAGAATAGTGGGTTCCCATTCAATTTATTTCATTCTATTCTCCATTAGCGCTTAGTGCCACCATCGATTTCTATGAACCGTGTGCCTTGCAATTACTGAATAATGTATTAATCCAGAGAAAATGCCGGAAAATTTAATATATAAGTTTGGTGCACAGGTTAGCCTGCAAGAATTCTTCTGCATATACTATATACATACAAAGACATATTAGAATATAAGAATTTATATATAAAAAAAGCATATACATCCCCTACAAAATATACCCACATATCTATGCTTTAGAGTAAAAAACACACACATACATCTATAACATTACTTATATCTCTCCCCACAACACAGGCACAGACACACACAATATACAACACATACACACATACATACATATATATATATATATATATATATATATATATATATATATATATATATATATATATATATATATATATATATATATATATATATATATAGAGAGAGAGAGAGAGAGAGAGAGAGAGAGAGAGAGAGAGAGAGAGAGAGAGAGAGAGAGAGAGAGAGAGAAACAATCCGGGTACAAAACATAGCCAATCCGTTATACTGAGACATGCAAGGAATATTTCAAAAGCTTCGTACCCGCACACGGAGATGTCAGTCACTCGCCCTTTGCAGCTACCGGTTACTTATGGCTATAGTAAGCCCTAAATATTTACAGACATGCAATATCCGCGCATGGATCAATGGCAAATTTCAAGTGACTCAGGTGGCATAACGAATTTTCACCGACAAACAGGTAGCCACAGGCACACACAAACATATAATATATATATATATATATATAAACATAAACATATATACATATATATATATATATATATATATATATATATATATATATATATATAGTGTATATATATTTTATATATACAGTGTATATATATATATATATATATATATATGTATGTATGGATGGATGGATGTACATATGTATGTATGTATATGTGTGTATGTTCCCACATAACTCTGAAACGCATTGAGCAATTTCAACCAAACTTGATATACATATGACTTACTATCTGGAAAAGAATACTGTGGGGGTAAGACATCACTGGCACCAAAGGGGGTGGGGGTGGGAAGGCTGAGATATTAATATTTAATCCACAGTTTTTGAGGTTGCTGAGATGAATAGTGACACCCCTGATGCCCTTTAAGCCCAAGTTCAGCCCCGACAGGAAGGGGAGGTGAGAAAGGGTGGGAAGGGGGTGACATGTAAAATCAACTGAAAATACAGATATTAGTGTCTAATCCATAGTTTTCGAGCTCACTGAGATGAATAGTGATACTCCCGATGCCTTTAAGTCCAAGTTCAGCCCTGATAGGAAGGGGGAGTGAGAAGGGGTGGGAAGGAGGTGAAATATAAAAATAACCTAATCCACAGTTTTCAAGGTCGCTGAGATGAATAGCGACACTCCCGTTGACCTTTAAGTCCAAGTTCAGCCCCAACAGGAAAGGGGGTGAGAAGGGTGGGAAGGGGGACATAAAAAATAACCGAAAACGACAGATATCTGTGTCTAATCCATAATTTTTGCAGAGATGAACAGTGACACTCCCAATGCTCTTGAAGTCCAAGTTCAGTCCCAATAGGAAGGGGGGTGAGAAAGGGTGGGAAGGAGGTGACATATAAAAATGACTGAAAACAACAGATATTAGTGTCTAATCCATAGTTTTTGAGGTCACTGAGATGAATCGTGACACTCCCGATGCCATTTAGTCCAAGTTCTGCCCGGATAGGAAAGGGGGGTGAGAAGGGGTGGGAAGGGGGTGACATTTAAAACTAACCGAAAATGACAGATATTTGTCCTGATGCCCTTTAAGTCCAAGTTCAGCCACGATAGGAAAGGGGGATGAGAAGGTGGGAAGGGGGTGACATGTATAAATAACTGAAAATGACAGATATTATTGTCTAATCCATAGTTTTCGAGGTTGCCGAGATGAACAGTGACACTCCCGATGCCTTTTAATTCCAAGTTCAGTCCCGATAGGAAGTGGGGGTGAGAAGGGGTGGGAAGGGGGTGTCATGTAAAAATAACTGAAAACGACAGATATTAGTGTCTAGTCCATAGTTTTCGAGATCGCTGAGATGAACAGTGACACTTCCAATGCGCTTTAAGTCTAAGTTCAGCACCGATAGGAATGGGGGATGAAAAGGGGTGGAATAGAAAATGTCAAAAATGCTGGGCAATGTAACTGAAGCAACTATCTTAACAGGAAAGGGAGAGGAAATGAAAGAAAGAGAGAGAGAGAGAGAGAGAGAGAGAGAGAGAGAGAGAGAGAGAGAGAGAGAGAGAGAGAGAGAGAGAGAGAGAGAGAGTTTATCGATTGTCATTCAGAGTTCCAGGGCAGTGCCAGGTTGGTCAGCTAGTATATATATGAACGCATTACAGGAGAAACTTACACATCAATACTCAAGGATTCGATACGGTAATTCACATCTTTGCCTTACTAACAAAACTTATAGGTGTATGTATATACACATCTCTCGAGAAACAGATTAATAAGCACAGTTCTTCTGTGATTAACGGACAAACTGTTATTATGCAGGCAAGATTACTCCACAATTTCCTTTCTAGATTTTCGACTCGAATCATTTCTTGGGCAGCAATTAAATCAAATTGCGCCTAAATCCTGAAAAGATCAAACTCTAATCTTATATACCGACTGATTTATCCCTCGTTTATGAGGCCAAAGGTAAAGCGGAATATTTCAGCATTAAAAAATATATTAAACTGATTTCCGAAAAAGTCGTTTGCCGGCGAGTTCGCTTAAAGAAAGGAGAAAAAAATTACATTTGAAAAAAATGACGTTATTGCGATTTTCAGGAATACGATAAAAGTCTCCGGCTGTGGTGGGGTGGATGGGAGAGGACCCTCGAAGGAATAAAGGCACCGAAACGGGGGAAAGGAAAGAAAGAGCGGAAAAAAGGGGGCGGAAAGAAGAAATTGCGCAAAGAAATGATGAGAAAACTGGATCCCGGATAAAGGTGGTGGAAGCCAAGTTACGGAACACAGTATGAAACGCCTCGTCTCTTCGCATTCCCAGTAAATATTCATTATCGTTATATAACGAGTAAACGGAAAAAATGGCAATATTTTTCAAGCTCTATCTATACTTGTGAATTGTTTCAAAATACGTTACATCCCGGTGGACGTTTTAGCAGCTTTGCAACAGAACAAATTTCATTGTTAATATAATTATTATTTATTATTAATGAACAAAGTCTGGTGGAACAAGCACAAGGCTCTTGATGAGCTTTCCTAGCAAAGTTCAACAAGATTATAAAAAGAAAGAAAAATATCCAATGAAATCATTCAAAACAATGTAAATAACAATACATACTGAAGTGCTAAATAACGAGATAAATAAGTAAATAGATGAATTAAAGGACCGAGATACAGTGCATCCTGATTTTTAAAAAAAAGTCAATGATAATGGCTGCAAATGTGAAAATATTAGCCAATTTACCGTCTAAAAAGTTATATCACTGCAACTCTACTACCAAGCAGAATGGACATATAGAATAGTAAATGGAAAGAACTGACTGAAGAACAATTGAGGAGACACTAAAGCATGAACATTTGGTCTCCGTCGGTGAAAACTCTTAAGGGGCCAAAGAAAAATGACGGAAATGAAAAACAAATTTCAAAGAGAGTGAGGAAAGAAATTATGGAACTTCGGAAAGACTGGAACGACTGAGAAAAGTTAAGCGTGCTGCACTAGCAGCACATATCACATGATGATCAGCTTCGGTACGTGACTCGTTGTAAATAAACTGCCAGCGAATATCAAGAGACGAAGGCCAATTACAAAATACTGCTATTTTCGTGTATAAAACAAGTCGCACTTATCCTCTTCGTAATGTCTTCCTAGAGGTTTGAAGAAAATGAGCCATATCAAGTTAACATTTTTAGAAACCCTTTCCGACGCTACAAAATAACATTATCCGACATTATCTCTTCACTTTCATGGTCGATCGATACCAACCCTGCAAAGACAATTATTCAAATTTTACAACGATCTAATAATGAAAGCTAATAAATATTTAATTCATACAAAATTCGTTAATTGACGCTAAAGTACCTATTTTATCCTTTGAAAAAGAAAACATGAACATTTCTTGGCAACAAGTAATAAATTCTGCATGATTTAATATATAAGAAACCAAAAACATTGGTGGACGGACGTCATCAATTTCTTGATGTCAAGAGATTCGTCAGTGGCCCATCCCATCAAATGACAGTTTATAGATTTCTACGCGGCTCACGAATGATGGAGGAGTGACGCATGCGAGGGGATAATCTAATAATGACAAAAAAAAAAAAGGAAGACCACAAATACAGCCAAAGATGACACCAGAATGGCTTCTCAGATCAATTGCAAGAAAGAGCTTTGTATATCTCTCCGACAATATTACATCCGATTAACCAGGACAACCGTAAACAAGGGGCAAATTTATTATGACTTTCAGGGTCATTTCACAAAGCAGAACGTACAATGACCACTTCAAAATTGAATAGGTAGAGCAGAAATAATATCTAAAGAAAATAACAAAAAAAAGCTACAATAGAAACGAAGTACTTTCCATAGACAATTGGAAATTATCACAGAGTATCAACGAAAACAAGGCAACGCCTTTGCGTAGAGAATAGACGTTACCTGACGTTACCTGTCATCAGAACAATTCCCTTGTTAATTCAGTTAACAATGAATTGGCCTTCTCGTCGTGTTGTTTAGCCGATGATAAGACAAGCCCATAAAATAAAACTGTCAATTTGAGACAGGATGGCATCATCCCAAGTTAGAAAATCTCTTTCCTGAATCAAGTTTTCCTTATTTTTGTTCACTGTTTCTGTAAACCGAAGTCTATACTTTAATATATATATATATATATATATATATATATATATATATATATATATATATATATATATATATATATATATATATATATATATATATATATATATATATATGTGTATATATATACAGTATACATATGTCTATATGTGTAAACCAAAGCCAATATATACAAGCCACGTCACTTCCAGGCTTCCACAATGGATTATAATAGAACGCCATGTTTATTTACATTTAGAGCAAGGGATGCAGCGCTCCAAACGGCCATGGGGCATAACTATTAACTTAGAGCACTGTAGACAGCAGATTTAAGTTGATACACATGTTTTCGATTTACTTTAGTGTGGAACAGACAATATTTGAACGCATGACAGGGCCCGTCTGACAGCCTCACCATCACTCATACTGCATTTTCCTAGCCTAAAGAGCATTCGCAGCCAAAATACTGTTGCTCTTTCAATGCATATACTGCAATATTACTGAAAATATGCATGAGTGCAATATCAATGACATTTATTTAAACACCTACATAGGCAGTTCATATGACATCATGTTATGGCAGTCAACCTCCTCAGCTTACACCTGTCAAAATTATGGCTACATAAATGGGTCAAACCTTCAAACCCTTACTTAATGCAATTTATTTTATATCATTACTTTCCAAGATAAATTCAGCATTCTTGGCTTTTTTTAACTATTATCAGAAAACTCCAAAATTTCATTAAAATCATTTATTATATACTGTATAGACAACAATATTGTAAAACATCGTACACTATTATTTACACCACATCCAACATTGTTTAACATAAATACGTACAACAGTTATTCTTTTACCATTTTTTTAACAATCACAATCATTTACAATTATATAGAAAATAATACAATAACTAGCCCAGTAGAAATAAATGTGAATTGCATGTTTGAATCTTTTCTTTTGTTGTTGTTACAGCCATAGGCTGAACAATAAGCTGGCACTGTCAAGCAAGTTGCACTAATTTGGGAAAATTAAGCTGCGTCAGAGTCTATCATCACAAAAAAAGTATTTATAGGCTTTGCCAACATCCACCAAGCTGATAGTAATGCCCCGAGGCCGTTTGGAGCGCTGTGCACCTTGCCCTAAATGTAAACAAACATGGCGTCCTGGAAGTGATGCGGCTTGTATATATTGGCTTAGTGTAAACGACATCTTCCAACGCAGAGAAAGGTTGAAAGGATCTTTCGCTTCCAATGCGAGTTATCTGATCTTTTCTTTTTGTCTCGATACATCTTCGTACAACTGTGCTATGCTTCAAGTAATTTGACAAATAATAATGCACACTCCCAATTAGACGGCAATAACAAAGTGCTGACTTTATCAAGCACTCAGCAAATCATGGATCAACAACTAATGTTAAACTTAGGAGTATCATTTGTTTTGACGCCAAACCCTTAACTCATATTAGATTAAGTAGATGTTGTTGACATGTTCACTGCTGTTGAAAATAATTCCAGAAAAGAGATTTGCTTTAATGGTATTTGTTAAATTCTGTTGCCGATCGTGACAGGATAGATCTGTATATTTTGTCCCTCATAGGGTTTTAGATGTTATTAAATTCGTACGAAAACTAAACATCCCGCGAAAATCGGACAAAGCCTGAAATCGATATGGATTGGATTGGATTATTGAGTTTACGCCAAAGGCCAAGCACTGGGACCTATGAGGTCACTCAGTGCTGAAAGGGAAATTTAGAGTAAAGGAGGTTTGAAAGGTGTAACAGTTGCACTAGAAAATAATTGTTATGAGAGGGTGGATCGCAAGATGGAAGGAAGATAATATAAATGGAGGTACAGTTAAAGGAATAAAAGGGGTTGCTTCTAGCGGACGAAGGGACGCTGCAAAAAAAAAGTTTAGTAATGCTTACAGTACACCCGGTGAGGTGCACTGACGGCATTAGCCCCCTGTAGAGTGAAATCGATAAGTAACTGGGGATAAGTCTGCGAAATATTCAAGTCTCCTAAATCAAAACTTAGACCACTGTTATGGGCTCCCAAAAATACTGTAAATATAGACAAGTCTCATACGCCACATCATTCCAAGTGGGGCGTCTTTAATGTACTCCAACGATCGGTAACATACATTAGCTTAACAAATTCTGCCATTACTAATCATGCCAGTAGCACCACACGCTTTATGAACTGGGCTGTATCACAAATAGTTTATATAAGTTCCTAAGAGTCGATCTAAGGTCAGATACTTGAAGCTGCTTTAATCTAGAAGACAAACAAAATGAATCGGTCGCAAGGTTCTTGAAAACCAGATAAGATCGACCATGTCTTTTTTTAATCTTGAGATGACCACTCCTTATCCTGTAGGCTTAGCCGGAACGCAACGAACTCTACATCCCTTAATTGCCTGTCATTTAGAAACTCCTTAAATAAATAGTCCTCCTGTGTAATACCGGCATTAGGGGCTGCTCTAGCAGCAAGAACCCATGCCAGAACATGGCGGCAGCTTCAACTACACAAACAAACAAAACTACCAAAACCATCACTGTACCTAAATGGGTGGAGATACTGCCCGAAATATATCACTTTCGTCCTCCCTTTGTTTCATTTATGTCGGCATCTGCTCCTTTATTGTTAACAATTTCTATAGTTTTCAGCAGGCAGGGTATTTTCTATATATGTGTGTGTATATATATATGTATATATATGTATGTATATATATATATATATATATATATATATATATATATATATATATATATATATATATTATATTATATATATATATATATATATATATATATATATATATATATATATATATATATTCAACAGTAACTGACTGGTTTTGCTAAAATACCCAGAGTGGATAATTATTCATTTATATCAACAAATAAACAGGGAAATTTTTCTTTTATAAAAGTTTAGAGAATGAAATTAATATAGCCCAATCTAATGCTGCTATTAACTTCAAGAAGAATTATATAAAAATTGGGAATTTTAGAGCTAGATTTTATGTATATGTGTGTGTGTGTGTATATATATATATATATATATATATATATATATATATATATATATATATATATATATATATATATATATATATATATATATATATATATATATATATATTCTTCTTCTTCTTTTTCTTTTAACGTGCTTTTATTCCCCATTTTTGTATGGGGTAAGCACGATGCCTTCTTTTGAAGGACTTTTTGATTTGGCTTTGGGGTAGACCTGTGGTCTCGATATTTATATATATAATTACATCTACTGGTCAATTTCATTAGATGTTTTGCAAGTCAAAATGGCCTCTCAACTTCTCGATTGCCTCAGGTGGCTAAGAAGCAACCAGCTCTTAGCAACATGAGCGCGTTCGAATCCCACTTCGGAAGTTGAGTGTTTTTTGCATTTGTTTCCCATCTGGATTCCAGGCGAACCTAACAAGTGTGAGGAAATCGAGAAGATACGTCACTGTGGCTAATAAATATCCAAGTATTTATGTATGTATGTATGGATATATGTGCGTGTACGTGTGTTTCTTCAATTTTATATCAATGCTTCGGGTGTCGAACCGCCTGGACTTTTTTTACCGCGACGGAAAAACAATTGAAATCTGGATGGAAAGGATCGTAGATTTCACAATGTAATGCTGACATTTCGTTCAACTTTCTTTGTGTCTTTAAATGTGGACACAAATCTTAACTGCACTATGTAATATTAACAATTTTCAGTGACTTTCCATCACAATATCTTTGACGGAGATGAATAATAGTCTCCCCTTACACTATTCATGGGTAGAAGACCACGTTTTTGAACGCATAATCTAACCGGAAAAAAGGCAAAAAAAAATTCTCGTCAGTTATCTTGAATCCTTTATCAAACATCCCTCTGCTTCAAATAATGATGTATCAGCTTCAAAATAACAACCTTTCATTCAAATTCATCGTAATTTGCTGAGTGAGTGGACTTTCATAAAAAGATGAAAGGCCGATATACGATTGCATCGAAGCGGTTGGGATAGATCTGATAAGTTAAGCCATATGTTGGAGATCAACGTCCAATAAAGCTGAATTGGCAAATAATGTCGTGAAGGCACTTTGCATTTTCCAATGAATGACGTCTTTTGATAACTGATTTTTTTTCCTTAAATGTCAATGGGGCGGGATACTTACGGTCTCAGGAAGGAAAAAAAAAGATATGGAATAACCCAGGAGAATGCGATAGACACGCTTCGTGAAAAATGAAAGGTTACATAATCAAAGGAAATGGAAGTAGGAGGAAACCGCCAAACGAGCTTCATTACCTATGTAATGCTCGAGATGCCCATTTCATCAGAAGGTGAATGAACTCACGTCGTTATGGGGTGTAAAACTTCCAATCACAAATCTTTAGTGCTGTCAAGTCACGTCCCTCCCCATATTTATTCTATAGGAAAGTTAGTGCTTATGGAAAGGCACAGCACTGCATTACATAATCAATTTTTGTTTTCATTATTCTTCAGTTACAGCACTCAGTTTTTCAGTTTTAGGGGTACAGTTCACATTTTAATTTTACGTTTCATTTTAGTATACTTTCAGACTCCGATGACAAGTAGAGGAAAACTGAGTGTAAGAAATCAGCATCTATTGTAAAATTCTTTAAAAGCCTCATTCAGTGACGCCGTTTCACTGGTAATTCAAAAAACCCTTTTAAAAGAATAATAATAATAAAAAAACATACCAAATCGCTGGGACGCTGAAGCTCTTAATTGGTCGTTTTGATACTGAAAACAGTGCAGATGTTGTACAGCAGAAGGCGAAGGCACCAACTGTGAAATAGAGTAAATTCGTCAGTCAGAGTCCAGCAACAACAGAATGATAAGCCTGACCTAACCCCCTCCAAAGTGAGAAGAGGAACACGAGAGAGAAAGGGTATCTGAAGGGACAAGAGAAAGAAAAGAGGGATGCTGAGGGAGAGAGGAAGACAGAAGAGGTTCAGAGGAGGAGGAGGATTAGGACTAAGGATTACAACGAGTGGGGGAAGGAAGTCAGCCGGAAGAAAAAGAGGACCGAAGAGATTCAAAATGGGGGCCGAAGGAGAAGTCACACGATCAAAAGAAAAACGAGGAGGGTAGATTAAGGTGAATATTTCTGGCTGAAAACAGCAGGAAGAAATTAAATGTTTCAGCCCTCTAAAAAATCTAAACTTTGTTCCAAAGTGTCCAGTAAATTATTGACATAGCTGTCAGCTGCGGATAGGAAAAAATACATCAAGAAATGGAGGTATTTCTCCCTTAGGTGTTATGGTCGCTATTAAACAGTTCTGGGAACTGCGCTTTCAAAATTTCCTGATATTTTCTGAATTTTTATTTGTAACGTGACTATAGACGTTTGACATTTGTCCTGGCTCTATACAATCTTCTATTAAACTAAAGATTTTTTTATTTCCTTTTCAATCAAACTATACAAAAACATTGGTAATCTTAACCATACAGCAGCATACATAAACAAATATCACATTTTCAATGATTAATTGTGTCTAGGAAAGGCAATGGAATTTGTCTAGTAGAGTAGGCATTGTATCTGGCAAGCAAAAAACAAAAATTCTCTTGCACGTTTCAAGGAATTTTCATTTAACTTTCTCGATGTATGGTAGTTTAAATGCCAGCGGTTAACGGGGCGAGGCAACTGCGTCATCCATTTAGTATTGGTATTCAAAGACCGGTTCTTAAAAACACACGAGAATTACAATTATGAACGTTCAACAGTTCTAAGGGAAGAATGATTACAGTTTCCTATCTCCTGTGGCTTGGATTTCGATCAGACAAAATATAAATAAAAACAGAAAAATAAAACCGTTGACCTTTGCCTCCGGAACAGTTTTAATTATGTATCCTGCAGATAAGTAAAAATATCAGATTTTAGGTTGTAGTCTCAAACACTTATGCAAGCATATGGAAAAGTAAAGAGCGGGATTTTTTTGTATATAAAAAAATAACGATTATGAATATTTTCATTAACAACGACACTTTACAAATGAAAGTATAAATACTGTCACGCAAAATACCAACTTTCGAGTAAAAATGACAACTATAAAAAAAAGTTACTTTAACCTTGCTGTGTCTGAAATTATTCTATGCGTGTAAATAATAATTACAGGAGTGTACTTACAGCTGCAGTTGTTTAACTCTATTCTATTGAGAGGGATAAAACGTGCCCTACAATTTTATATGTAAAATAGTTACGTTTCAACAAATTCTCTTGGGCATAAAAATCGCCAGCAGTCATATCCTCAATAATGTTAAAATCCATTAAACAATCTAGTAAAAAAAATTATATAATCAACTATCATAATTACACAACGAGGAGTGATCCGGTTTAACCAACCGACCAACAGACACAAATTACTCAAAATGCATGTGTCACATAGCTGCCGATTTAATAAGCAAATAACTAGAGGACAGTAAATTCCGTAGAGCGTCAGAGTTAGATATACCAAACAGCCTGTTGTATGGGTCAAAGGCGTTAACACGAGGCCCCGCGTAACTCGTAAAAACCTATTCGAAAATCATACACGCACAGCGCCATCGGTCACGTCAGGGGTTTGCTGTCACTTTTCAGTAATCTGTTCACTAAATTTAGTTTTAAAAAAAGAGGGGGAGGGAATGCTTTTGTCACCCGGCAGGTGCACCGTACGCAGCAGTGAACGAGTGACTTGAAACGCGTTGCATTATTCATATAAGTGCCACGGACTACCATGATGCCTTCAGGTTTAGGTGCGCCAAAAAATTCTTTGCACACGCTACGCAGAACTACTGCAATGAACATACATCAGGTGATGACAGGACTAACTTTGCCACTTCTTACAAACAGCATCATTTATCACAAAGCCCGCCCAAGTGTGCATCAGCAATGAACTTAATTAACCATAGTATAAACACGAATCACCCGACTCACGTGGACGTTACCAATGATCATGCGTACAGGCGGGACTTTTTCAAAATACAAAAATGTAAGATGGGCATCAATCGTGCGAATATCCATACCATCAGTCTTTCCCACCGTGTGTGTGCTTGCGTGACAGAAACGGTTCGTTTCAACAAAATGAACAGCTGAATGAATCAAAGATAAGTGCGCAGCAACCGCCGTCGGCAGACTAAAAACATTTTCAAATATTCAAGACTTATTGCGGAAAGCCATTTCTTTCAGCCTTTGTCTATAACATCAAACCAAAAGCCATACAAACCGTAGACCGAAGGCCAAACTCTGGGACCTATGAGGTCATTCAGCGCTGTAAGGAATACTGAGAGTATGAGGTTTGTAATGTGTAACAGGAAGAAAACCTCGCAGTTGCACTATGAAACAATTGTTGGAAGAGGCTGGAAAGTAAGATGGAAGAAAGAATATAAATAGAGGCACAGTAAAAGGAATGAAAGGGGTTGTAGTTAGGGACCGAAGGGACGCTGCAAAGAACCTTAACAGTGCACCGCGTGAGGTGCATTGACAGCACTACACCCCTAAAGATATATATTTATATATATATATATATATATATATATATATATATATATATATATATATATATATATATATATATATATATATATATATATATATATATATATATGTATATATATTCATATATATATATATATATATATATATATATATATATATATATACACACATATATACACACACCTTAAGGGGCATAAGTCTAATCCTTCGGGCCAGCCCTAGGAGAGCTGTTAATCAGCTCAGTGGTCTGGTAAAACTAAGGTATACTTAACTTAACTTAAGGGGCATACGAACCTTATCCATTGATGCCGTACAACGAATAGTGTAAATCACCGAAACCAAGAATAATACATCAAAAGCTAATCACAACTCTGGGGCATAAGCGAAAGAGGTTCATTTACTTTCGGAAAATGTAAGATAGGGATTACATCAATAGTTGAATATTTTAGTAACTGAGACTAGCCAGACAATGGCCATTCGTTTTAAACCATTTTCTCAGGGAACACGAACCACTTAACAGACTCCCTCCATTAATGAATTTCTCTTTATACATTTTATTCTTTATCCATATGGTCTACGGAGCTAGAAACTATATATATATATATATATATATATATATATATATATATATATATATATATATATATATATATATATATATATATATAAATAGGTAGACAGATATATTGATATATATATATATATATATATATATATATATATATATATATATATATATATATATATATATATATACAGATAGGTAGATAGACTAGACAGATATAGATATACATATATATAGATATAATACATAGATATACATATATACATATATATATATATATATATATATATATATATATATATATATATATATATATATATATATATATATATATATATATATATATATATATATATACAGATATAGATACTGTATATATACATATATATATATATATATATATATATATATATATATATATATATATATATATATATATATATATATATATATATATATATATATATATATATGTAACAGTCAACACGCGTAATCAGTCATTACGTGTAATGACTGAAATTTCAGTCATCACGCGTAATGCACTTAGGGACATTTGATCCCCAGGAGCTAGTACTAAAAACGGCAAAATACATTTGACCCCAGGGACTAGTACTAAACCTGGCGAAACAGTGTAGGTGACTCACTGTTTCGCCGTGTTTAGTACTAGCTCCTGGGGGGATCAAATGTCCCCTAAGTGCATTAGGCGTGATGACTGAAATTTCAGTCATTACGCGTAATGACTGATTACGCATGTTGACTGTAACATATATATATATATACAGATAGGTAGATAGATATATATATATATATATATATATATATATATATATATACATATATATATATATACATACATATATATATACTGATATATATATACTGTATATATATATATATATATATATATATATATATATATATATATATATACATATACAGATATATATAAATACATTTATAGATATATATATATATATATATATCTATATAGATATACACACACATACATTTATAGATATATAGTATATCAATATATATCTATATAATACACACACATATATAGTATATGTATATATATATATATATATATATATATATATATATATATATATATATATATATATATATATATATATATACTGTAATAATTGCATGCAGGTTATTCGTAATTTGAATTTATTCATGACCTTAACATAGTTTTTTGTTCTGTTTTGCTCAGTCACAAGAAGCTGAATTAGGGTATTTCCCCCCCCCTTGGGTTTTTTTGTGTTTAAGTGGTACCTCGCCCATGAGTGTTGTTTTTTTTTATCTTTTCATGTTTTGGTCGTTCGACAGCTCGCTTATCCCGTTCTTGCATGCATTGTGGGATTCTTTTGGGCGAGTGTGCGGGTGTGTGCTCGGCTATTTCATACTGGAAGGACAGCTTTTGCCTACAGCTTTACGTTGGCAGTGTCTTTGGGAGAGTTGGATCATGGTCTTGGAGGACTGTTTACCAGACACCTGTGTGCTTTGCCGTGATCCTTCACCTGCAGAGGATTACCTCTTCTTGGTCCTGTGCATTGATTACGCTCGTGTGCCTGCCGGAGTTCTGTACTGCTTTTTCTGCCTTACCCCTGCTACCTGCAGGTGTGATTTTGGGGCTCCACCCTCGCCACTGCTGCCATGTTTGTCCTTCAGAGCCGTGACAAAGCTCACTCTGCATGATACACTTGGTAAGGGCATAGGAATGATTAATTTCTTCTTTGGGATGCCACTGACGTGTGTCAGTTTTCACCCTGCCAGTGTGAAGTGTTTCTTCGTGTCTTTTGGACAGCCTTATTGCTGCAATACGTTAGTGTTTCTCGCTAGCGTCAATTTGTATATTCCCTATGGCAACATTGATTATTAGTGTAAATATTAGTTTTTTGTTGGATATTGTATAAATTATAGGAATGGGTTTAAAGTTCTCTTCTGTCTTTTTTCTCTCACTGTTGTACGACAGAGGTAAATATGTACTGGTGTGTATGATAAATTCCTACCTCTCCCTTATTTCTTTCCCTTCTACTTCATGAGTGAAAGTTAGCTAGGCAAATGACGGTAGCATCTGTGTTTTGTTATTGAATGTGTTTCTACCTCCCTAAATATTTCAGCTTTTCAGGGACTGTCTAAATATATCAATATATTAATTGTAATAAATTTCTTTGCTTATTTTTCTTTTTCCAGTATTTCTATCCCTCTTTGAGCATTCCATATTGTCCTCTTGTGCTACTGTGATCTGGCTCTTTGGAGTATTCTAAAAATAAAAATAACCACTATGGCCCTGACCATTCAGGTGTGAAAGAACCTGATTTTGGGTAATATCTACATAAATTACTGTGACGGTCGAAGGTGATCATTACAATTTGGCGACCTTGCCAGGATCACATTGTAGTACAATTGTGACTGGGGAAGTACTCAAAGAGGAGGCACGATAGTTTGTAGGCAGTTAAGATAGGTCCCAAGGGTTTAACAGTGTTGTTTTTGGAGGATAAAGAGGCCTTTGTTGCCCAGTTTCTTGCTAACCCTGGTTGGGAACAGAATTTGTATGATCTTAAACGGGATGAATTATGGTTGATTGCCGAGTTCTTAAACCTAGGATTTTCAACTGAAATAAGGAAAGGACGACTTTTGTGGGAGGACGTCAAGGCGGTAAAAGTCTACAGGGAGACTCTGAATGTAAATGATCTAAGGGAGGATGAAAAGGAAGAGAGTAGGGAAGAACAGGTTAATGAAGAGGATATGAAACAGGTTAAAGCTAACGATGAGGTTGAGGAGATAGGTGCAGAAATTAATTAAATTAATGATTAGGTAAGTGAGTTACAATTGAATATTTTGAAGGAGCAATCCAAAATAAAAAGAAATAGAGTACAAGGCTATGTTGTTGCAGACTGAAGAAAGAGTTAAAGAGAGAGAACACGAAATCCAGTTGTTAAAACTGCAATTGTCAGCAAATAATAATAATAATAATAATAATAATAATAATAATAATAATAATAATAATAATAATAATAATAGTGTCAGTGGTGATAGGTTTAATTTGTTAAGTGCACTGAAGCTGGTTCCCCTGTTTATTGAGGATGATGTTTCAGAGTTTTTTATAGCTTTCGAAAGGATAGCTAAGAAACTAAATTGGCATAAGGATATGTGGACCACATTGGTGCAATGTAGGCTGAAAGGTAAGGCCCAACGTGTGTATAACTCCCTTAATGAAAACCTTTCTTCAGCTTATGATTCTATTAAAGCCATAATTTTGAAGGATTATGACCTTGTTCCTGAGGCCTATAGCCAGAAATTTCGGAACTACAAGAAAGACCCGGATATGATTTACACACAGTTCAGTAAGAAGGAGCAGCAGTTTATGGATGATTGGCTCAAGGCGAAGGAAGTAGATACTTTTGATAAGTTGTGGAATTGATATTGATCGAGGAATTTACAAGAGCTGTTCCTAGGGAGCTAAAAATTCATCTTGAGGAGCTTAAGATTGATTCTTTACAGGAGACAGCTATACCCTCGGATGAATATTCCCTTGCTCATAAGCATGAGTTAGGGAAAAAGGATAATAATGGTAGCAGGAAATTCTCCCCTTTTAATGGTAACTGGCACAGGAATAATGATAGAATTAATTCTTATCAAAGAAATCAGAATAGACCTGCCAATAATGATGACAATAAGAGTATGAAGGGATCTAATATAAACAGTGATAGTAGTGTTGGTGGTAGAGTAGAATCATGTAGCTACATGAATAGTGGTAGGTCTGGTAGTGGTGGTAGTGACAGGAAATCCTCTGTTTCTTGTTTATGGTGTAACCATACGGGTCATGTTACGGCAAACTGTTTTGCCAGGCAAAATTATTTACAGAAGAACACTGAATCCATAAATGTTGTCTCGGTAGAGATAGCGCCAAAGAAAAGGGAGGATGAAAGTAATAAGTGACTCACATTCAGGAAGTATATCTCGGAATGGTCTATTTTTACCGATCAGACAAAATGGGTTGGACGTCGGATAAAGGTTTTATGTGACACTGGTGCGGCACAGTCACTGATTTTAAAGGAATCTGTGCCTAAAGGTTTTGTATTTACAAATAATGACTTTGTTGTTTTGGGAGGGTTTCCACATAAGGTTGCTTCCTACCCTCTCAAAACCTTGTATTTAGAAACTAAATACTTTAAGGGGACTGCTAAACTAGCAGTAGTCAATAGTTTGCCAGTTCCTGGAATTGACCTGCTTTTTGCTAATGACCCAGTGTTGGATGACGAATCCAGCATTTTCCTGATTAAGTCTATGGTAGAGATAGGTACTGAAAGTGTATGTGATGATATTTTTAAACCTATATCAGTTGTGACACGTCCACGTGCTCAAGAAGTTAATCTCAAGGATGTAAATTTAGATTTAGATGAAATTAACAGACAGAGGACTAACTAAGAGACTGGTAGTAGTAGTAGTATAATTGATAGTTTTTTGTGATGTTGATTGGGACATAACGGCTTTAAAGGATGCCCAATTGTGTGAATTTCCAAATACTGGTGTTGATGGCCCTGATGATGTTTCAAAGCCTGTTTCTGTTAAATGAAAAGGTTTGTTGTACAGGTTCAGTAGGTCGGCTAATGCACCTGCTGATCAGGTACAGGTAGTGAAACAATTGGTCATTCCTGGGGAATATCGAACTAAATTACTATATTTAGCTCATGAAAACAATTAGTCTGGGCATTTCAGTGTCAGGAAAACCTTCCAGAAGTTGGTGGAACACTTTTTCTGGCTCGGAATGCACCATAACGTTAAACATCATGTCATGTCTTGTAAAGTGTGCCAACTCGTGGGAAAGCCAAGCCAAAAGATTCCTAAAGCCCCTTTAATCCCCATACCATCAGTTGGGGAACCTTTCAGTGAAGTGATAATCAATGTTGTAGATCCTTTACTGCGGACGTGTGGGGGGACATGAGTATATTTTGACTATGGTAGATGGGATGTCACGTTTCCCTGAGGCTATCCCATTGCGGAGTGTGAGGGGTGATAAAATTGTAGAGGCACTTGTTGGTTTCTTCATGAGGTTTGGCATTCCAAGAACTGTGCAAAGTGATTGCAGGACGAACTTTACAAGCATGTATTTTAGAAAGAAAATGCCACAATTGGGCACTGTTAGTGACTTCCTCCCCTGACCATCCTGAGAGTCAGGTCAGGTGGAAAGACTCTGCCAAACTCTCAAAACCGTAAGAAAATTCAGTTTAGAAACTGGTAGTGAGTGGGATAAAGAAATTCCTTACACTCTATTTGCAATTAGGTCCATGCCGAATGAGTCTTTGGGTTTCTCCCCCTTCCAAATGATTTTTGGGCATAATGTGCAGGCCCTTTTGGATGTCATAAGAGAATTTTGGAGGGAGAGAACCCCGAAATGAATGTGTTAGACTACGTCTCAAATTTGCAGAAGAGACTACAGAAAGCCTGGACTTTTGCTCAGGAAAATTTAGCAAAGTCTCAGGCTATCATGAAAACTAATTATGATATAGGTGTTCAGAAATGGCACTTTGATCCGGGTGACAAGGTTTTGTTATTACTTCCTATGCCTGGAAGTCCCTTGAAGGCTCAGTTTTCAGGTCCGTGGAAAATCCTTAAGAAACTGAGCAATGTAAATTATCTAATTGAAACCCCCAAACAAAGACGTAAAACCCAAACTTGTCACATTAACATGATAAAGCCCTATATTTGTAGAGACGTAAAAGTAGAGGCAGAAACAGTGTCACTGCTAAATGTAGATGTAGAGGTAGACCCAATTGTAGGTGATGAATTGTCCATTGATTATAGTGGTTTGTCCAGTAATACCGATATTCTGAATAATTCAAGTCTTTAATTTAAGTATTTAGGGGCTGATAATGAGGCACCTTTAGTTGACTTAATCAACAATTATAAAGGTTTATTTCAAGATGCACCAGGGAGAACAACTGTGTTAGAACACGATGTTGATGTTGGAGAGATGTAGCTTGCAAAACAGTGCCCTTATAGGCTGAACCCTTTCAAAAGGGATCTAGTCAAAAATGAAATGAAATATATGTTGGACCATGACCTTGTAGAGCGCAGTTGTAGTCCCTGGAGTTCTCCAGTGGTTTTGGTTAAGAAAGAGGGTGGTCAACATAGACTTTGCTTTGACTATAGAAAAGTTAATGAAGTAACTAAGACTGACTCTTTCCCCTTGCCCCAGGTGGAGGATTGTATAGACCGTGTTGGGTCTGCCAAATTTATTAGTAAGTTTGATCTACTAAAGGGATATTGGCAGGTCAGTCTTACACCCAGGGCTCGGAAAATATCTGCTTTTGAGACAGGTGACAGTCTGTATGAGTGTAGTGATGCCTTTTGGTATGAAAAATGCAGCCACCACCTTTCAGACTAATGAATTTTATTACCCGTAACTTGGAAGGTTGTATAGTTTATATGGACGACTTAGTCATTTAGGCTATAGTGATGATTGGGATACAAATCTTAAGAAAAGTTAAGTATACCTTAGTTTAACCAGACCACTGAGCTGATTAACAGCTCTCCTAGGGCTGGCCCGAGGATTAGATTTATTTTACGTGGCTAAGAACCAATTGGTTACCTACCAACGGGACCTACAGCTTATTGTGGAATCCGAACCACATTATAACAAGAAACGAATTTCTATCACCAGAAATAAATTCCTCTAATTCTTCATTGGCCAGTCAGAGAATCGAACGCAGGGCCAGCAGAGTGCTAGCTAGGAATGATTCCTACCTGTCCAATGAGGAACCACATCTTAAGAGAATAAGGGCCCTATCTGAGGAGTTGAGGAAAGCTGAATTGGTGATTAATTTAAGGAAAAGTGATTCTGCCCAAGCAAAAGTCATTTATCTAGGCCACGAGACTGGTTTGGGCAAGCTCGCATCAAAACAGGTTAATGTTGAGGGCATATCAGCTTTCCCAGTTCCCCAGAATAGGAGGGGAGTACGAAGATTCCTTGGCATGGTAGGATACTACCGGCATTTTATCAAGAATTTTTCGTACATTGCGACTCCTTTAACTAATATGTAGAAAAAGGACGTAAAGTTTTCCTGGGATGACAAATGCCAAAGAGCATTTGAAAACTTAAAATTAGCTTTGGCTAGTTACCCATTAATATCCCCTAATTTTTCATTACCTTTTTGCTTAGCTACAGATGCTAGTGATACAGGTATAGGTGTGGTGTTGCTGCAGGAGGATGAGGAAGGAATGCTTCGCCAAGTGGCCTACTTCTCCAGAAAATTGTCTGTAACATAGAGGAAATACTCTATGGTGGAAAAGGAAACACTGTGTTTAGTGAAGGCCATTATTTACTTTAATATTTAATTTAACCCGTCATCCTATCCCATAAAAGTTTTTACGGACCATAATCCTTTGGTCTTTATCAACAGGTTTAAAGAGGAAAACCAACATATTTTACGCTGGAGTTTGATACTGCAGGAATATAATTTATGCATCAAACACGTCTCGGGTAAGGATAATGTAGTGCCGGATGTTTTGTCCACAGCCTATGAAAAGGCATGAATTACTTAATTCTGATTCCTTTCCAGGATTTTCAGTTTTCGTTCATCAATCTAAAACAATTTTTTATTAAACTTTCCTTTTCCAGGATTCTCATACTTGTTTAGGATGAACTGTATGACTTTTAAACTAAAAATTTTTGTTGTTCTTTTGATTGCATTTGAAAAATTTAAAGTAAAGTCTGGTGTTAACTTTCCACTCTGATAGTGTAAAATTTCTAAAAAAAAAAAAAAAAAAATATATATATATATATATATTTTTTATATATATATATATATATATATATATATATATATATATATATATAAATATTTTTTTCCTTGTGGTGGGGAAGTGTAATAATTACATGACGGTTATTCGTAATTTGAATTTATTCGTGAATTTAACATAGTTTTTTGTTTTGTTTTGCTCAGTCACGAGAAGCTGAATTAGAGTATTTTTCCCCCCCTCCACGAGTTTTTTGTGTTTAAGGGATACCTCGCCCATGAGTGTTGTTTTTTTTTATCTTTTCATGTTTTGGTTGTTCGACAGCTCGCTTATCCCGTTCATGCATGCATTGTGGGATTCTTTTGGGCGAGTGTGCGAGAGTGTGCACGGCTATTTCATACTGGAAGGTCAGCTTTTGCCTAGGCTTTACGTTGGCAGTATCTTTGGTAGAATTAGATCACGGCCTTGGACGATTGTTTAGCGGACACCTGGGTACTTTGCCGTGATCCTTCACCTGCAGAGGATTACCTCTTCTTGGTCCTGTGCATTGATTACACTCTTGTGCCTCACGGAGGTCTATACTGCTTTTCCTGCCTTACCTACGCTACCTGCAGGTGTGATTTTGGGGTTCTGCCCTCGCCATGGCTGGCGTGCTTGTCCTTCAGAGTCGTGACAAGGCTTACTCTGTATGATACACTTGGTAAGGGCATAAGAATGATTAATTTCTTCTTTGGGACGCCACTGATGCATGTCAGTTTTCACCTGCCAGTGTGTAGTGTTTCTTCGTGTCTTTTGGACAGCCTTATTGCTGCATCACATCAGTGTTCCTCGCCAGCATCGATTTGTATATATATTCCTTATGGCATCATTAATTATTAGTGCAAATATTAGTTTTTTGTTGGATATTGTATAAATTATAGGAATAGGTTTAAGGTTCTCTTCTGTCTTTTTTATCTCACTGTCATATAATAGGGTTAAATATGTACTGGTGTGTAAGATAAATTCCTACCTCTCCCTTATTTCTTTCCCTTCAACTTCATGAGCGAACGTTAGCTAGGCAAATGACAGTAGTATCTGTGTTTTGTTTTTGAATGTGTTTCTACCCCCCCTAAATATTTCAGCTTTTCAGGGACTCTAAATTTATCAAGATATTGTTGGTAATAAATTTGTTTGCTTATTTTTTTTGGGGGGTATTTTTATCCCTCTATGAGTATTCCATATTGTCCTCTTGTGCTCTTTGGAGTATTCTAAAAATAAAAGATACCACTGTGGCCCTCACCATTCAGGTGTGAAAGAACCTGATTTTGGGTAATATCTATATAAATTAGTGTGATGGTGGAAGGTGGTCATTAATAGCCAGTTCCCGACCATAGTGTGTTTAGGCATTTGGTTCAAGGTACTTCGACATGGCTCACTATAGTCAACAGAAGCCTTACGATTCATATTCGTGAAACTGGTTGAAGCCAGCCTGTCATCACCATCTATTTCAGTCTTCTATTTCAAAATTGGTAGAGGAGGAAAGGGCTTCACTCTTAGGCTGTGAGTCATTACTTCGAAAGTTTCGAGTTTTGTTGAGCAGGCTGAGCTAAAGTAGTTACGATTTGCCTATGATAAATAGTCTCTGGTTTTCCTTGTTTTCTCTTTGGTCCTATTGTCCTCCTCACAGTGGCTGGTCTGTTGTTACTCGGATTTGACTTTACTTGTTGCCTTCCTCATATAATAATATATATATATATATATATATATATATATATATATATATATATATATATATATGTCAACTCCTCCTTTCAAAGTGCAATGATGCATCAGCTAATACAATTTACGCATTCTAGTAAGATAAAGGTAAGCACGTGAAAAACGTCACTGCCTAACAAACACAGGTTATGGGAAAACATTGCCCCTTCCTGTGAGAATCTCTCCTTCCTCACGCTTTAAAAATAATCTCTTAATTCTCCTCCTTGACCTTGACCTAGTGACTGCTCAAGCCTCTCTTTCAGGGACTGCCTTCTGAGATGCCAAATCCCTGCCTGAGGCATAGGCAAGCCAGCAAAAGGGATTAATTCTAAAAGAGAAAGCAACCAGGCCTTAACAACAGAATCACCACATGGCTAGGGTACACCGCATGGCGTACCTCATGGCGAAAGCATGGAAAACACAGAAAACAGACTGTGAGGCAAGCAGGCACTGCCACTTAGGAGGAAGAATCATAATCCACCAAGGTTTTAAAAGACCACGCCCAGGCAATGCTCGACAGAAACACTGGACCTGGACTCCAGGTACTTGTCCCTTGCCTCATCCGCTACATGAGAGCCCTGATTTTCCCACATGGCTGTTTTGAGCCTAAATCTTCTTTTGTGGTGAAGCCTCTTAATTCATGCCCTCCCTGCTGGCGCTGAAGATGAGGTCTCCTGTCTCCTACGGAAAGGTAATTGTACCCAAAATGAGGTTTTGAATCAGTCATGACCCTACTATTCTTCTACTGAAGTTATTTTCCTTTCTAAAGAGTGATCTTTTCATGAGACCTGATTTGTTTAGTACAGAGTAAATTATTCCACTTCATGTTCATTCCAGTGCCTAGAATCGAGTTGCTTTGGCACCTTATGTGCAACCCCCTCAATTCCGTAATTCGTTACTTAAATGTGTGAGTAACTGATGCATTCTTGTTTGCAGATGGAACAGCTAGTTGTGGAATCATCTGTTCATCCCTGTGCTTGTGCCGTGGTTACAACCACTGCCCCTCACCCAATGGTGTCCTACAAAGTGGATTTTCCCATTATTGTTACTGTGTAAATTACTGTAATTTTAGTAATTCAACAGGAATCTGTTTTCACCCTGTTTGGTTTTGCAAATTCCCCATTCTTTTGAATTAGTTTGTTAATCTAAATATAAGTGATTTCAGTGAACTTCAAATGTTTACCTAAACTCCTCCCACTGAAGTAAAGCCTTCAGCTTAACCTTTTCTTGATGTTGGTTACTTGAGTCTACACCTACAGTCAGAACTGAACCCAGGCATTGTTATAAATATTGCAATACCAACTCTACTGCACGAATCCATATGGCATCAAGTGCTGGATGCTCACAACTGACAAGGACCAACTCAGTTAAATTTGGTGGATCTCTCGAAGGAGGACCCATGAGGTGATCTGGCACTGGCACTGGTACCAAGGCAGGGCCAGGCACAGGGTTCGATTCTGATAACTGTTCAATGTTCGTTGTGGATGGAGAATGGCACTGCTCAGGGCTCTCAAGTGGCACTGGCAGAGATTGAAGGTGAGGAGTATCAGACAAGGAACCCGGGGGTGCAAAGCCCCTAGGTGAGCCTGAGTTGGGCTGAGACAGAGATTCCTGTCCCAGGGAGGGGTCAGAGCCTCTGGAAACGTTTTCGGTTTTGGTGACAGCTGCAAGAATCCATAAGGAGGAAATTCCTGCGGATAAGATTGATTAGGACCCAGGGATAGGAGTACAAACTACCCTACAAGAGGAGAGCTGGCCATTGTCCCACTGGTTTGCACACAGTCAACATTTATTCCATTGAGTAACTGACCCATACTACCCTAGATATAATGTTGTAATTGCATAAGTACATATGCCAGGCTGGCTTGCATTCCAGCCTCAGTTATCCCTTTGCTCACTGTGCGAATAAAGTGATCTAAGTAACTCACTTACAACTAGCTTTCTTGGCAACCTATCTTCTGGTTTAAATATAATATACAGGGTAAGTAAACTCCCTACTGTTACATTTCATTATGGATTTTGTTGTGTTTAAGTTCCCCTCAGGCCAGCAAGTAATTTAAACAATTCCTTTAAAAGCATTATCAGCAAAATCCTGTAGCAAATATATATATAATATACATATATACATATACAAATATATATATACAATATATATATATATATATATATATATATATATATATATATATATATATATATATATATATATATACATATATGAGGCAACGAGTGACGTCAAATCCAAGTAACGACAGACCCGCCACTAAGAGGAGGACAATAGGACCAAAGAGAAAACGAGGAAAACCGGCGACTATTTATCATAAACAAATCGTAACTGCTTTAGCTCAGCCTGCTCAACAAAACTCGAAACTTTCGAAGTCATGACTCACAGCCTAAGAGTGGAGCTCTTTCCTCCTTTATCAGTTTTGAAATAGAGGACAGAAATAGATGGTGATGTTATACTGGCTTCAACCAATTTCACGAATATGAATCGTAAGGCTATGTCGAAGTACCTTGAACCGAACACCTAAACACACTATAGTCGGGAACCGAGTTGTTAAATGGTCGTCATCTCTCTCCTTCCTCCCGTTTTTCTTCCCTCATAAAATATGATTAGAAACCGGTGCCTATGTAATTACCGGTAGGCCATGACCTACCACATATATAAAGATCAGAGGTCATTCAAGGTTTTTGACAATCGTTTTCTGTAAAGGATAAACCTAAATAGAATATGTGTGTGTTTTTTAATGTTGCGATCTAAAATGGACGGAAAATCCCCTTTACTCAGCATAATAGATGTTCCGCTGTTTTATGTACTAAACAACACAGGGACACGGGCTCTGGACAAAGGGAACCAAACTGATTACTCATTTTCCGACGTTTGAAGCAAAGTTCAGGGCTGAGGACTTAAAAACATTTCAAACTGAAAACCCATCTATAATAAATAAAATAAATAAATTATTAAATGAATATCTCTTACCTAGGGAGTTTCACGGCAGCGTACCCAATTATTTAGGATTTGGATTTAGTCAGGGCCAGACGCATACGACGGGCAGACATTCTCTCCCTTTTTCTTTCTGAAGGAAAAAAAAAAAAAAACAGATAAAGACATAGAAAAGCTGCTGTTACAACGCGAGATGATCAATAAATAAACCGGGCTTATTCTTTCTCATTCCTCCCGACCCCGTTCAAAGCAATCACCACCGGGCGACTTCATTGATCTAGCATTCACTAACCCGCCCCCACGCACACACTCACATAACCCATTCACCCTCATCTCCCATCCCTAGCCTTCCAAAGGCAGCACACCCACTCCCACGCCCGGGTTCTCACGGACCAGCTACTCAGTCTCTCGTCCGAGATAACATTGAGATCTCTCCATTTTCTATTTGCTCATCTTGTTCTCTGTATTATTTTCCATGATGCAACATCCCGGGGCCGGAATTTGTGCGCCTGCACTGGGAAAGACCTCCTGTTTATGTAGCCTTTCTTTCTTAATCATTTTGGTTCTCTTGACCATAAAACTCTTACCTAAAAACACTGAAATTATAGTTATTTAAATTTAAGAACCACCAGCAAAGACCCAAAGGTAGATCCTAGCATGACTAACCGTCTAAAGGTAATCTCTGTTCAATTGAAGATCCTTCTAAAAATATAAATCATATTCTTTCACTATTTCACCGCAATTCATTTGGATTTTCACTATCGATCCAGTACCTCTGTCTTTTTCTTGCAGGTATTCATTTGGATTTTCACTATCGATCCAGCACCTCTGTTCTTTTATTGCAGGAATTCATTTGGATTTTCACTATCGATCCAGTACCTGTCTTTTTCTTGCGGGCATTCCAAGTTTTGAGATAATTACAGCCACACGCGTTCCTCTCAGAAGTCCTTTGTTTTAGGAGTCACATGAAATAAGCTTGAACATACAAGATCCCGCCAAGCAGGAGCCATTGGCAACTGAATGCAAGGAAAAAAACTAAATAAAATATAAAGAGAATGGATATGCTTAGATGCTTTGTACGCCATTGGCGTCTTATTCCAGCGTTGTTAAGAAAGCTTTACTGGATCCATAACATCCCTCTCACAGATGGTCTCACCCTTCTTCCAGGAACCCTCACCCCGAAAGAAATATAAAGTAATTAAACCAAAGTCAATCTCATCGTGCACTGCTTCCGAACTTCAAAACATATTACAACGTTTTAGCGAGAAATTACTTAAAGGAGATATCACAGACAAAGGGGAATTCACAACCAGTGAAAAGCACCAGATTACTCACAGGAATGAAACCCTTTTGCACGTGTATTAGATCTCTCTCTCTCTCTCTCTCTCTATATATATATATATATATATATATATATATATATATATATATATATATATATATATATATATATATATATATATATTGTATATCGGGTGTAAGTGAGATTCCACAATAAAGTATATTAGGAGTGAGCTTACGCTGGCCAATGCTAGCGTTCTCAAAATTAAACAAGAATAGTATGGCGTGTAGATGTAGGTTCTGATTGCAAAAAAAGAAAATAAGCAATGTTGAGGTTTAATTGCTTTGAATGTCAAAACGGTAGTTGAAAGGTACGACTCAAAACAGATCCTGAACAAACACTTGTCGAAGAGCCATCAAATCAATCAGCTAATTAGCTAACAGTTTGTTAGAGACAGTTTACTATTCCAGGAGTCGCAATATTTTAAGCATTCGAGGGCTCAGGTGAATGCAGCGCACGACAAAGGCACCTGTGCCAGGAGTGCCAGCCACCGACACCTACAGAAAGAGGAGAGGCAGCAGTAGGCTGTGAGACTGATATGTTACTTAATTCTAAATGCATGCATTCTTGCAATTGCAAGCATCTGCGTATTCATCTTCTTTGCGTTAACCTTACTATTTTCAAAGCTGTTTGTTTTGTGATATCAAAGCTCCTCTAATCTCCTACGTTTATTCCTATTTCAAAGATACACTACAACTAACTGGTAAAATCACCTAATACTGCCTTCATCTAGGCTATGTGTTGCTTATATGCACGCTTCCTGTTCACCTAATCTAATGTCAAGCCCCGAAGGAAATCTGGTGCAGTCACACCTACTTCATCTCCATTCCCTTCATTTTTTCTTTCATCTTGCTATCCATCCTCTCTAACTATTTAGTGTAACTGTGGATTTTATCCCATTTCCACCATTAGATCCTCGAATTTCATCTCATTTATTTTCTTGATCACTTTTCTTGCCGTCCAACCACTCTTAACTCCATCTTCTCATTGTCTAAACACTGAATGGCTGAAAGTGCTCAGTGCTTGGCTTTACAGCCTAAATTTCATAATTCATTCATCTATTCTAAAGGCGAGACCACACCCTCTTTCGTCATTGTATGGCTTACAAGAACCTAAACATGGGATAAAAAATACGCCTTAATCCTTTGCATTATCCTTCCATTGATTTCTTGTTTGTCATTTCAAAGCGTATTAGTATCCCTACAAGAGATAACATTCATCTCTCATTTAGGTGTAGCCTACTGATTCGTAGCCAAACACTTCCCCACAAACATATGGTCAAAAAAACAATTCAGGGAGGGAATATTTCGTCGAAAGACATTTAGCCAAAGGGCCGTCTCGCCGAAACAAAATTATATTTGATTCACGCGATATTTTCACAATTCAAAAATTCTTTACTCTACAACAAATTAAAAAGGATGGAACGCAAACGCAGGTGGCTTGTGAATACACACACATATATATATATATATATATATATATATATATATATATATATATATATATATATATATATATATATATATATATATATACATACAAAATCAAATAATATATATATTTATAATATATATATATATATATATGTAATTGTAGTATATATATATATATATATTCCTCATACATACAAAATCAAATGGTCGCTTTTTCTTCACGCTTTTTGAATAACCACAGGGGCTTAAGGGGATTCTTCACGCTTTTTGAATGCGCAAGGGGATCCATAAAGTGTGAAGAATTTGAGAAGTTAAGAGGGCATTGTAGTAATTCTATTACATGCATATACATACCTACATATATATATGTACATACATACATTCACATACACACACTTATATATATATATATATATTATAGACACACATATGAGAGAGAGAGAGAGAGAGAGAGAGAGAGAGAGAGAGAGAGAGAGAGAGAGAGAGAGAGAGAGAGGGGGATATATCCAACAAAGACGAATATCCCTTGTTATGATCATCCCTTGAAGGGCCATACAGCTTAATGGAGCCCCGATTGCTCGCGTCTGTTATTTTTGTTTCTCTCTCTCTCTCTCCTCGTTCCCTCCCTCCACTGCTATAGTCAACATCCCAACAGCCTTATCCAGGTCACTGCTTAGATTAACAAAGACAATAGTTGAAACGGAGCGTGGCCAGATCTCTTCATCCTCTACCAGGATGCAAACCCGGGAACTCCTCTAGTGAAGCTAACGAGGAAAGAAGAAAAATTGGTACAGATGAAAATTTAGTAAGCATTAACCCAGAAAAAATATATTCATCTTTTTCGAATACAAGTGCGTCTTATCATCAGCTCCACAGCTTTTCCAGCTGGACAAGTGTCCTCTGGCCAACTTTCTAGTCGGTCAAATGTCCGGAAACGGAGCTGATCTAGTAATGCTAACGCGACCACTGTAAATTTATGTTAAAGGCTAATATGATCGGAGCCTTAGGACGTCGATGTATTCAGCACGGAATTTGGAATTTCTCTTATCAAGTTGTTACAACAACGTGCGTACCCTCATCTACAGAAATATCTCTATACCCAAAATCAAGACTTGGGCCTTCGGTGTAAAATTTAAAAGGTACATACATTTCAAGTCTGGACTTTTGATTAAGTGCTGTGCGAAACACAGGTCCCCACGTTGCAACTTGTCATCGTGTGCATAATAGTACTGTACCCAGAACCTAAGGTATTCAGCACTGAAATACAAAAGAATATCAACCAAAAAGTATCAAGGTTCTGGAAATGCTCTTCCTCGAGTTAGTGTTGAAACAAACGGCGAGGAGACCTTGGTCGACTTTAAAAAGAAAAAAACATGTGATGCACCAAGAGGAGTTTAAGGACATAATCGTAGAGCATCTTGAGTAAGCTTCGATAACAATGGAACAATTTCTTAGAGAGGGTGGAGGGAAAGGTTGAAAGGTTAAAAAATTCTCTCAATCGAGATTCCTCGAGTGGGGGTGAAAAGGACCTAGAGTGGTTACAAAATTTTCGTGACTGAAAAACCTGTCAGCTTTCCGCTCCTTTCCGATGGCAGAAAATAGGGAGCTAACTCAAATGTTAACAGCCATCCCAAACATATTAGAAAAAATTCACATATAGCATAAAATTCTCAATGAAATTTCCATTTTCGGCCCCAGAGCTTAATAAATTCACTATGTTTTCACATGTCTATTGAAAAGATATTTTCTTCCGAAATATATATATATATATATATATATATATATATATATATATATATATATATATATATATATATATATATATTATATATATATATAATTTTTTTTACGTATTTCCCTGGGTTTATGGTATTTTACAAGCCGGCAACGGAAACTTTATTTAACTGGCCTTGGAGTTCTGACTTGCGTAATGGGAAATCGTAAAAAAAAATAAGAAAAGGGGGAGAATTTAGGAGCTGAAGGCTCTACTTCATAAGGAAATGTTACATAAACACTTGGGCTAAATTAAAGAATTATATTTACAAAAGCAAGCATTTGAAGGGAAAATGGATAAGTAAATTGATAAAGGGCTTGCAACGCCTGTAGATCCTTCTACGGGAGTCTTGATTACAGGTAGAGGCACAGGCCAAGATGAGTCCACTGCAAATGGGTCCCTCTGCAAGAGAGATTTACACATTACACGCCAGTAAAGGAACAATTTAACACTGAATATGACTCGAGTTTGCGCTGAGGGCGCCAAAGGCTCGAGGAATGAATGACCACTTTTACACTCGAAAACAGGACATTGGAAATGGCACTGGACAAACTGGCACAAGGACAGAAATGAAATGCTGGTACTCCAGGCTTTCTAAAGGGCAAACTTTCGTGACCGAAAAGTCTTTACTCCACTTTACCTTAGAGGAAGCTGGTCTCTGACGAGGACGAGGGATGAACACACATATGGCGGTGCCCTCGAGGATGACTGGAGTCTGGAGTCGGATGGTGGAAAGGGTGAGCTCTCAGCAAAGTTACCGCTCGCCCACGTGGAGGATTCTTACTGCGTCTGTCTGCATGTCTTATGCTATCACAACTCACCCCCTAACTGCTGCTTACTGCTCCTTATAAGGCACGCGGCCAGGGCTACGAGTCGTGTTCGAGGATGAATCACGGCCAGGTGTTCAGTGATTCGGTGGGGGGGGTTGTCTTCCCAGGTCCTGCGGGTGTAAGACAATTCGGGCATCTTAACTTGCCTTTAGAAAGTCCATTTAAGAAGATTAGTTGGGCTAATCTTCTTAAGGGAGTGGCATAAAATATCTTCCTGGCCCCTGTTATCTGTGTCATCTCAATATCTGTTCCAGACAAAAACAAAAAGGGACAGATCAGAGGGTTGATAATACGATCGGCAATGCGGTTCTTAATAAAACAAAAAGGGGTAAATTAGGTGGGGGGACGGCGCTCTGTGCGAGACGTCTGGGTTATTATAATTATATATATATATATATATATATATATATATATATATATATATATATATATATATATATATATATATATACACACACACACACACACAATCATAACAGGAGCCACTGCTCAAACCACATCGACGGGGTGACGAGGGAAGGGACAGTGCATTTTCATGATTTATTGTGCCGACGTTTCACAACACATCTCGGTTGCATTTTCAAGGCTGCAAAGATTTGAACATCATATTACTCGTAATAATTCTTAGAATATTTCAACAAAATATATAGATTTATTGCACTGACATCCCCAGTAAAATTAAAATATAACAGAATAGTGAAATTTCAAAAAACCACAGCAGAATACAAAGAGATATAGGAAAAAAACTCAAGAACGTAAAAAAACATAAAAAATATGTAAAAAAAAAGACGTAAAATAATCTTGGCATCACTGGTTACATCAATATATTTAAAGTGAGACAAAATAAGATTAGTAAAAACCAACAGTAAAAAAAAGTAAAGGTCAAAATAAAACTAATACAGCTAAAAGAAGAAACTTAAAAAAGCAAAGTTTAAGGCATAAAACACCCACCCAGCGGGCTGCTTCAAAGAGAAACTAAAACAGAAGAACCTTGAGAGAGCGAGAAACGAAAGACGAAGTGCAACGGGCCATTACGTAATGTACAATTGGATGGAGGAACTCTGCGAGTTTAACGACGGAACTAGCTTTTTTATCATTATGAACTCTTAAGACGTGAAGTTCGTTTTCATTTTGTATGTGTCCTATGATTTGGAAACCTTTGGTCTCTTTGTGTGTTTTACAGATCTTTGAACGATTCCGAATGTTTGATTGTTCTGGATTGGACAGTCTACTCCATCCTAAAACTTACTCCTCTAAGAGTCCAAGCGTACTTTTATTAGCCTTTCTGTACATCCCACATAGGTCCCTCGACTACATCTAGGGCAAATATATTTGTATACAACGTTGGATGTAGACATTGGACTAAGCTTGTCTTTGTATCTGAAAAGAGAACCAATGGTGACTGGGTTCTTGGGAATAAGTTTCAAGTTTAGGGCTGGTAGTTCCTTGTGTATTATATCAATTAGCTTTTTCTGAAATTGTCCTCATGTAGAAACGGAAAACTTGCATACATTTTTAGTTTGGGAACAGTGCTGATAGAGATAGGAGGTACCATTTTCCGGTAGAGTATTTTATTTAAGTACCTGAGAAAGAGTTTACGAGGAAAACAATTGTTTTCAAAATAATTACCTAATTTAATGATTTCGTCGTGGAAACTCAACCAGGAAGATGTATGTGTCAATGCCCTGTGGAGGAGAGTGACAATCGATTTCAACTTAAAACTAAAATAGCAAGAACTATAAAAATTCATTCCTAGACCCGTGAACGTTCCTTTGCGGTAAATGCCCGTACTAAAACCTTGGTCATTTCTAGAAACCAACACATCCAAGAATGGAAGCGTATTTTCTGACTAAAGAGTCAGAAAATTTCCAGGGTAAATTTTATATTAGGGTGCTGGGAATTGGCGAACCCAAGAAAAGCGTCAGCATTAACATCGTGCTTAAAAAGTAGAAACGTGTCATCCACGTATCTTCGGTAAACAAAAAATGGGCCGGAAAAATAAAGGACAGTTGTCCAGAAAGCTCTCTTCCAAAGCATTCATGAATAAGTTTGCGAACATGGGCCCAAGTGGCAACCCCATCGCCTTACCTTCCACCTGTTTGTACACAACTCCGTTAAAAATAAAGGCCGCACGGCCAACTCTAAAATTTGTTTAAAAAGCGACCTGCTAAAATTATTAAAAACATCACTGTCATCAATAAAAAGTTTATTCAAGATTATCTCTATGGTTTCCTCCACAGGTACATTCGTGAACAGAGATTCTAATCCAAGACCCTAATTTATATGGTAAGTCTAGACTAAACCCAGGGAAGTGACTTTGGATTTTGAAGAGAAAGAAGTGGTAACAAAAGGTGATTGTTTGAGATGCAACTGCATGACGGGAGGAAGGACAGTGTGCAGAAATTCAGGAGGATAGATTACGTGGTTAAGATGATGAGAGAAAAAAGAAGGCTTGCAGTAAAAGAAAGAGGAAAAAGTGAGCAAGGAAGTAAATGGAGAGTGAAAGGCTAATGAAGATGTGGATTTCAGAATAAAATGTGTACATAGAATTGTTGTCTAAAGATAATGCCGTCCTGATTCGATATAGTGAATGTTTTCATGAGCTAAATGACACAAAGTAGAAGGGGTTGGGGTGAGTTTGAGAATTCTTGTGGAAGTTACGGCTGAGGACGTAAGTAGTGTAATCGAGATGCTTGAAAATGGAAAACCCATCAGCTCATAGAATTGTGAGTAAGATGTGTTGTGAAAGGCTGAAAAGGCATGCAACTTATGTCTGGATGAGGGAAAGGTTCCAAAGGAATGGTTGGGAGAAATGACTGCTCTTTCGTATGAGAAAAAGACGGCAGAGGCGACTGTAACAATTATAGGGTCATAACTTAACTTCTGTACACTAGAGAGAATAGTGATTAAGTAGTGTACAAAAGGAGTGACACAAGATACAAGAATTCAGAAAAAGGGCATTAGATGTAGGTGCAAAGTTGAGGGATAAGAAATGGTCGATTGAAATACGGAATATTTGCTGCTCACATATGGTGCAGTGCTGATCGGGGATAATGCAGGGAAACTGCATAAATTAGCTACAAAGTTTGAAATTATTTGGAAGATGAGAAAGTTAGGAGTAAATGAGAGGAATAGTAGGGATATTGTGGTAAATGGTAACAAGATAGATGGAGTAGTAAATACCAGTGAGGAAGGCGAGAGAATGCAGTAGGTGCTTATAAGTATCTGGGAGTAGAGTACAGATGATGTTACAATGACAGGAGAGGCGATTTACAGAGTAAGCAGCAAGAAGTGAGCGAAAGACTGGGAGGAAACTAAAAGGGTATATGGAATTCAAGGTAGGAATGACTGAAAAGATTCTCGAGCCAACTCTCCTTTATAAATGTGAAATGTGGATGTTCAATGTGAATAAAAGATAAAAGGGCAGGCAGTAGAGGTGAGCTGCTTACGTAGCATTTTTGGTATAGGACTAATTAAAAGGGTGGGTAATGAGACAGGTAGGACTTGTAAAGGGGTTAATGTAGGTAAAATGATGGATCGGTGTTTTTTTAAATGGTTCAGAAAGAATGGAAATGAAAGGCTGATGAAATGAGTATCTAATGTGGAAGTGTTGGAAGGAAGGAGGAGCCGAAGACCTAGAAATGGATGAATAGATGGACTGGAAGAGGTATTGGAGAAGAGGGGCCTCACCATCCAAGAAGTGTGTGTGTAAGTGTTCGATATGATGCTGCTCAGCCTCAGCCTTCTCTGCAGGTGTCTGTAGCATTGTGGAAGTTTTATACACAATGGGTTCATTCCCGATTCATCAGTTTAAGTTTGAAAGAGCAGTAACCGTTGTATTTTATTTTCTTGTGTGTGTGTGGTGCTGGCAAAAAAAAAAATTGAATGTCAATGAATACAAAGTGTCTGCAAGGAATACATGCTGAATAACAAAATGTTGAGAAAGAAAAGACCACAACGTATATTATATTCGAAGGCACATGGGAACGCGCAAATAAAGAAGTGAACGACCTAACATACGTTTGGAGTCCTTTGTAGCTCTGCTGACGATTCACAAAGTGTGCATGAAGCGGTGCCCTAGTTTTTGTTCCCGGGATTTCATCCTTAGCCCAGATGTAGGGAGAACGTGTTTCAACGGTTGCTGTCTTCCTCTTTTATAAAAATAATTTTTATGCTTGGAAAATCACTTTATAATGCATATATACAATTATACATTATATATTTATAAATATGTATATACATATACATATTCATACATACATGTATATATATGTATACACATATATATACACTAACTACTTTCATGTTAGCAAAATTACCTCAGACATACATACATTAAAAAAAAAAATATATATATATATATATATACATTATATATAAAAAATATATATATATATATATATATATATATATATATATATATATATATATATATATATATATATATATATATATATACAGTATACATGTTTATGTGAATACATACATATATACATGTATAGTTTGCAAAGCGTGGCTTAATGAAAGAAATATCCTACACTAAAGGAGGGGAAGAATTTATCTCCCTGAAAAAAAGAATATGTGGTGGGGGACAGAATAAGATGTAAGGGATTATGACACTGTTCAGCATATCTGGAATGAAACCGAGATATGTCTGACTGAGACCGTGCGACAGACGAATAATGACTCGGTGAGGGAAGAGCAGTACAGTGCAGCAGGCAGGAACTGTTTACATCATCATTTTTTAATTTGAATAAAAGTCTTGTGGGAACAGGAAGTAAAGAGAGTTGACCCCACAAGAGTACCGATTTGTTGAAAAAGATTTCTGGCCATAGTATGCAATGTTTTTATGGATTTATATTCATAAGGATTAAGTAATGGCGATGTAATGGTAAACGAGAATGTGGGGTATGGAATGAAATGAGTAATGACTGGTGTTCAGAGTGATGCAGCACCAATTTGTGACACTGAAGAAACATTGAAGAAAAATTGCAAGAAATAGCAAGAGACTTTTTATGAACTTACGATGAGAAAAAGATAAAACTATCTTTTAAAAGGAGTAAGGTGATAAGGATAACTGCAAAACAAGTATGAATTGGTGCAACAATGGAGGTGGTCGACACCTACTGGTATCTAGTTTACATATTATGGCAGAGCGCAGATAAAAAGAAGAGATGATTCTCCGAACCAACTCGTTGTCTGGTTACTGTCTGGGACTGGGAGAAATGACGTGGTTCTTCAGATAAATTATATATGCAACAAATGTGAAGTAAAGGGACTAAACAATATGATAAAACAGTGCTATACTTGCTAAGTTAAATATACAGTAAGCGTGTTTGTGTGATCTGGTCATGCTGGCACGATGGGAAAAGGTTCAGTGAGTATGATGTGTGGACAATTAAGAAGTGCTGGGAGGGTGGAGGTGATGAGAGGCCTATGCAGACAACGTACGAACATTTATAAAAACGTTAGAATGGAAGGTCATTAACATCTAAGATCAAAATTAATGTCTCGGGGATTGGCAGGTTGCACAAGAAGTTTCTGTGTAGAGTAGGAAGTAGTCATGAAATTGTGGAAGCTTTTACACACAATATATATATATATATATAATATAATATATATATATATATATATATATATATATATATATATATATATATATATATATATATATATATATATATATATATATATATATATATAAATTATAATTACCCCAGATACTTGATGTACATATCTGTTATAACCGCAAGGAAAAATGAGAGACTGGGTGTACGTCCTGACCGGTACCGCCTTTTTTTCTGATCCATTAAGGAAAGAACTATACACAGTGGTATTAATTCACAATACATATGCTAAGGAGACAGTACAAACAAATATACAGACCGCTGGAAAACAAAAATCCACACCGAACAGGTCCCAGGCAATGGAGCAATGCACTCATTACAAATCTGATTATCCTTTTTCCAAACTTATCAACTACCTCCCTTAAAATTTAACATTTTATACATTTCTTGTAAAATTCATGGATCAAGCTTATTCATATTTTTCACAAGAGCTCTCTTTTATAAAACTAGCCTCAATGATGTTTCTTTCCAGTGCACGAGTAAAATAAACGATCCTTTTCCCGTCGGCCAGTTGATTGTATGATCGTTTTCACTGACATGTACGAAAATTCCACTGATCACATATCTTACACATCTTTATGTTGTTCTGTTCTCTTTTCCAATGCTTTTCCAGTTGATCAATATAAAAGTTATCACAAGACTTACATGGAATTTGATATACACATTTTTAGTACTGTCGGATGATTCTTATAAGTGCGTTTCATTGTTTTATCATTCTTAAATGCTACATTAACTCCAAAATTCTAAAGTACATGGGGGATACCTTTGAAATTATTACACAGGACAATCATGATTTTGTGTCGTGATTTTTTTTTGTTTTGATAGTATTTTTCGCCGCTTTTAATGCATTGTCTAATACATAGTCAGGATATTTCAATTTCTTGCCTGTATTCCTAATTCTATTTCACCATCAATTTATTCAGGGCTACATATATACAATGTTCTCAAAAACATGGAAGTAAACACTGGTTTCATAATTTTATGAAAAAATATTGTAGGGAGAGGATGGTTGCCATTTTGGATTGCCTAATGCATAGAACTAGTCAGGGGTTTAAATAGTGTCTACAAAAACCCTAGTATATTTTCTATGATCACTTTTATTTTGGTAAAAGCAATAAAGTTTTAAAAAATCAGTGTTCATATTCATGTTTTGGGAGCATTGCGTATATATAGCCCTGAATACATTGATGATGAAATAGATAAGATTATAGTTACATTCAAGAAACTGAAATAACAAGACTGTATTGGACAATGCATTAGAACCTGCAAAAAAAGACTTTCAAAACAAATAAGAAACTTACAACCCATAAAAACTTTGCTTGTTATTACCATATAAATAATATATTAAATTGAAAGATGTCCAACATTTACATATGAATTTAAAATTTAATGCTGCATTCAAGAACAATAAACGAATGAAACGTGTCCTTATAAAGAATTCTCCAGGCAATACTGAAGGATATTTTTTATAAAATTGCATGTAAGTCTTGTGGTAACTTTTACATTGGTCAAATTGGAAAACCACTGGAAAAGAGAACAAAACAGCATAAAAAATGTGTAAGGTATGCACTGGTGAACAGTGGAATTTTCATACAAGTTAGTGAAAATAATCAAATAATTACCTGGGCAAATGGGGGGAAAATAGTTTATTTCAATAATGCACTGGAAAGAAACATCGAGTCTACTTTTACAAAAGAAAGATTTTGTAAGAATATAAATATCAGTCAAGAAAAGTACAAACTTGTTTGATTAATTTCAAAATTAGTACGTAAAATGTTCAAGTTTTAAGGAAGGTAGTAGATATGTACAGAAAAGGATAATCAGATTTGTAAACAAAGTACCAAATCTAAGGCACAAATGGGTGTCATGCTCCACCCCGGGGACCTGTCAAGTGTGGATTCTTGGTTTCCAACGGTCTGTATGTTCGTTTGTACTGTCCCCCTAGCATATATATTGTGAATTTCTACCACTATCATTCCTTCGATAATGGCTTGGATAAAAAGCGAACACCTATCAGGACCATACACCCAGTTTTTCTCTACAATTATTTAATCCAAAGTTTGTTACAACTTTTCTCATCATTGCTTCTCATAAACGTTGAATAATAAGTTGACAGTGAGCGGCATTGCCTCTTTTCTTTTCTAACCATCCAAGTTTCCAATTCTTCTCTTGATGCCAGTAAAGCTGAAAAGTTGACTGTCGCAGACATGTTTACCTTTCACCATCTCATGCATTGCAACTTACCGAATGCCTTTTCCTAATGTGTTCTAGACTATCTCTGCTATACAGTAATCCTCATAGTACCTACTGCCTCCCTTGACCCACTCTAGGACCTAGCCTAAATGCAAACTATTAATTTTCCTTCCAAACTTCATGTTCTGTGATGTATAAGCTGTCTGAACTTCTGATTGCTCTTGGTTTCAATGAGACTGTAATCATCAAAGTTTCAGATATGCAAACGCTCACTCACCTGCCCAGCTCAAAAATCCTTCAGGTTATTACCTGGTCCTGGTGCTTATCCATTTTTGAGTCCTTTGTTGCCAAGTTAGTGCTCTTATTCAATAATGCCAACACTATAAAGTGATCAATTCTTTTGCTGATTCTACACTATCAGGCTTATTTTCTTTACGATAAAGTTCTGAAACCTACTACACTTCTTCACTATATCCCCAAACTTACCTTCAGTCTCCATATTTCGATGGCTCTTTGCTAAAATGAATTTTTTCAGTTTACTTTAATAAACTGAACTAGTCGTTAAACATTTATATTCTTAAAATGAAATCCGAACAAGCTGTTAAACTGTTAAACATTTATATTTAAACAACTATATTAACATAAGATTGTTACATGGTTTCCGTACTTGTTTACTTTCTTTCAAGTACAGAAGATGATGAAGAATTATCGAAACTAGTTTACCCAAATGTAAGAAAACAGTTTAGAAGGGACGCAAACAGTACCTATGGAGATCAACTGTACAACATCCCTGTCGAGCTCAGGAGACTACAGAAAGCTAGACAGTATTGAAAAGAAAAAAATAAAATGGCAATGGTCAATTACATTTAACAATATGTATGGATAAATAAATAAATTAATATATATATATATATATATATATATATATATATATATATATATATATATATATATATACTGTATATATGTAAATTTCAGACTCACATCAGGATCGAACCCAGGTCTTTCAAATGAAAGGCAAGGGTGCTGCCCACTAGGCCATACAATTCTAAAAGAAGTTGGAACCTGAGAGCAACTGCATCCAAGGAATTACCGGGGCAAGCTAACTGCTTGCATACCAGTGAGTTTTCCCCAACTTTCCGACTCAGCAATGACCCAACTGACAGCATTTCATTCAAATTATCCCTTCTGAGTGAACAAGATAGAAATAATCAACACAATCACGTGTGGAACAGAAATAAATTTCAAACTCACATCAGGATCGAACCCAGGTCTTTCAAATGAAAGGCAAGGGTGCTGCCCACTAGGCCATACAAGTCTAAAAGAAGTTGGAACCTGAGAGCAACTGCACCCAAGGAAATACCTGGGCAAACTAACTGCTTGCATACCAGCGAGTTTTCCCCAACTTCCCGACTCAGCAATGACCCAACTGACAGCATTTCATTCGAATTATCCCTTCTGAATGAATAAGATAGAAATAATCAACACAATCACGTGTGGAACAGAAATAAATTTCAGACTCACATCAGGATCGAACCCAGGTCTTTCAAATGAAAGGCAAGGGTGCTGCCCACTAGGCCACACAAGTCTAAAAGAAGTTGGAACCTGAGAGCAACTGCACCCAAGGAATTACCTGGGCAAGCTAACTGCTTGCATACCAGCGAGTTTTCCCCAACTTCCCGACTCAGCAATGACCCAATTGACAGCATTTCATTCGAATTATCCCTTCTTAGTGAATAAGATAGAAATAATCAACACAATCACGTGTGGAACAGAAATAAACTTCAGACTCACATCAGGATCGAACCCAGGTCTTTCAAATGAGAGGCAAGGGTGCTGCCCACTAGGCCATACAAGTCTAAAAGAAGTTGGAACCTGAGAGCAACTGCACCCAAGGAATTACCTGGGCAAGCTAACTCGCTGGTATGTAAGCAGAGGGAGAGAGAAACAAGTGTCTAACACCCAAGATAATGTGTCAATAGACAGAATGCCCATTATGTACTTTCTGTCCGAAAAGTTGTCTATCAGAGTCGAGTGGGAAAGAAAGAAAGTGAGGGAAAGATAAGCTGGTGTAGGAGGGGGAGGGAGGATGTGAGGAGGAGGAGGAGCACTATTATCTGAGAAAAACGAGACAAAACCCGGTTTCGATAGTAGATTTTTTATGTAGTAGTGTCTTAAATTTGTTAAGTGTTGTGTTTTGTTATTAGAAAGGCTGTTTTATCTTTTATCGTTCCTATTTACCAAGGTTTATGGCAATTGTCTCTACTTGTTTAGAAGTTATGATCTTAAAATCATGGGGGCATGTGGTACATTTAGCAAGCTTTGCTGTTTTGTAGTACTATAAGGGGAGCTGTTGGATAGCAAGTGACCCGTTGTAATGACTCTCTTTCTCTGTGTATGTGTACGGGTGTGTATGTATGTGTGTGTATAATATATATATATATATAGAGAGAGAGAGAGAGAGAGAGAGAGAGAGAGAGAGAGAGAGAGAGAGAGAGAGAGAGAGAGAGAGAGAGAGAGAGAGAGTGAGTTTGCTTTTCAAACTGTTCTTTCCTATCAGTCCTCTTCCATCATCCCTCTAAGTTAAAATCTTACCATACACTTTGACTCCTAGTTAAAAAAAAAAAAAAAAAGTTTATGCCCAAATTCATACAACTCATGCTGTTGCCTCTGCCACCTTTACCTTTAAACAGTGGAACTTTTATTCTTATTACCCTCTCATTCAGAAGCTTTCCCTCAATCAAATACAGCTTACAAACCCTGGTCAGCCAACCAGTCTCACTGTCACCACTGTGCTGCAGTATCACAATCATAATCCTAGCAATTTTGACGTCTCTCCTTTTCCCAACTTACTAAATGCCTTCCTATGTTCTCATCAATCAACTATAAGAGACATTCTCAACTTTAACCAACTCCTGCATCAATCAGCTCTCCCTCTTCTATTCAGATAATCTTCATATTATTCAGTATATCTTTAAAATACTAACATATTAAATAGGTTTACATTTACTTCTAACTGTATAGCTACTCATTTATAGAAACTTCTGCTTCAACCGAATAATTGTCGGATATAGCTCCAGCCCCGCATTTCTCACCATTACTCATCAACCTCCTCCTACTTCTTATCTGTATTAATGCTAAATCTAGTAAACTATTTCTGTCCATTTTCTCTTTGAAAACCAAGTCTTTTCAACAATCAAGCCTCTTTAAAAACATTTCCAAAAGACACACTCCATTTACATTTACTCCAGGAACTCTGTACTTAATAACAATGCCATCCTTGTCTGCACTGCCTACCTTTACAGTCAAATCACACAGCACAACTATCATTTCATGTTCTCCAATCCAGCTTCACGGATTCAGAATATCCAAACAGATTCAATTTTACTCATTCTTCGCTTTTCCCAGACCAGACACACTAAATATTACAACATTTAGAACTGCCTCACCAGTCTTATCCTTAAAATTCGTGACTTAAATATTCGTACTCTTTCACATGTCTCCATATAGTTTCATAATGCTATACATTATACAAACATAAATATGTGTGTGTGTGTGTGTGTGTGTGTGTGTGTGTGTGTGTGTGTGTGTGTGTGTGTGTGTGTGTGTGTGTGTGTGTGGTAGTAGCAGTAGTAGCATCACAAGACGGGATTGAATCTCGGGAGATGAAAGAGAAAATATGGACACGTTCCATTAGAACCCATGGTGGTCCTGTCGAGCTGGATACAGATTTTGGAACATAGTAATCTGTACATTGTATTAGGTGAGCGGGAACAGATGAGATGGACACTGGCTGACAATCTCATTCCAGAATAATGGGAATGATTCGTGTTTTACAGCATTAATGCGAAACGAAAAGTGAAGTTCAAATATATTTACTGTTCATTACAAAATTTGATGTCTATACCAACTTCAACAGTAAACAAGAATAAAATCATACACACACACACACTATCTATATATATATTATATATATACATATACATATATATATATATATATATATATATATATATATATATATATATATATATATATATATATATATATATATATATATATATATATATATATATATATATATATATATATATATTATATAAATTTGCACTTTGTATTTATGAATATGTATGTGCACAGTGCTTAAATAAATATACATATGCCATACATATATTTAAGCAGATACATACTGCATAACAAGATAGAAGAATCAATCACTTTCAGTAGAGAGAAAAAAATACCCTGGATGATCCCTAAACAACAAACGTCCAGAGAAACGTTTGTCGGCTGTGTCCAACATGAGAAAATTTCCATGTGTTTGATGCCGAATGCTGAGTCGCAGTCTTCTGAGCTCCGGATGATCTCGAGAAAGCACCAGCCTCTTTTGAAAAGAGGAAGAAGAAGAAAAAAAGACGACACTGACATGACCCACTTTGCGGATCGGCTGTGAAACGCCAAGATGCCGCTTCGACAGAGATTTTCGACATATGCTGTCATCGATTTTAAAAACTGAGTTCTGTTTCCTTGATGCTCTTCTTCATTTTGCCATTAAAAACCTGCCAGTAAGTCTGTGAGTATGAAATGCATAAAATTTGAGCCAAGCTAGTTTTTATAAATATTCTCATATGAGCACAGTAGATAAATGTATATAATTGCCACATGAATTACGGTTATATTTTTGTGAGTGTCTACGCCATTTTCCATTTTCTTTTTCTGTAAGTCTAGCTGAACGCTGCTCAAGAAAGTGGAAAATCAACACAATGTGAGTTCGTGTCAATGTGAGTTCTATAGGAAAGCGACATAAAAGTATGAACTGCTAAATCTCTCTAGAAATTTTAATCATTCCTCTGTTTTACTTTTTCGTCACAGACCAAGTCACTGCACAGCCTAAAAACACTTGCAATTATCTGATAAACGTAAAACTCAGTGCATAAACATTTTTTTAAATATTCAAGAGAATAAAATCTGAAGCTTGAACGTTTTCCTCAAGCAAAGAATCACAAGTTGTGGCTTACTTTTTCTAATGACGAAAGTGAAGGTATCTCAACGCGTTTATTACGACAGCATGAATTCATTTTCAACCAGTTCTATCTTTGCAATATGATTCAGGGTCCTTACATTCCACCTTCCTATTTTACATTTATCCTTATTATTTATACATCGGGAGATTCTTTGCGCCCACACATGCCCAGCGATTGGGGCCAATTATAAATTGTGCCCACCTGTTTAAGGGGTAGAATCCATAAAGGATTCATTAGCTACATACAGTAAAAGATATAGGCCTACAGTACAGTTCACTGTAACCCGTAGTTCCTAGCTAACTAAGGCCAATGTTCCCTGTTTTTGCCATTGGGTTTTAACATCACAATTTCTCAAAGTAAATTGTATTTTTCCTAACCATACAAGCCTGAGGTAATTTACATTAGCAATTACTTAAGGCGAAGCTGGAAACGGCTGTTAAACTCTTCAACAAGGTGGTTAGGCAGTGACTACCGTCCGGTAAGCGGGAATACCCGCCTGCCCGGATGTAAACATTCCAGTTTGCCTTTTGGCCCAGGTCTCAGATTGAGGGGTGGCATGAGGTGGGCATAAAAATGTACTGTAAAGAACCTCAGGTTTGTATAGTTATTTTACATTAGGAAGACTCACAGGTTGGAGGGAGGAATCTGAGTGAGTCTCTTTGAACTGACTGGAGTTCTGCACACCTGGGTTACTCCTGGTCGAAAGAGTGAGGAGTACTGTGCCTCTGACATATTGATCGGAGTATAGGAACTGCGAGATCAAATGTCAGACATCTGGACCTTTTCGAATGAGTGAGGAATCGTAACTCTTAGAAAACAGGCTGGGAAGAATCTAAAGGATCGGAGGTAGTAAGGTAAAGACCCAAAAAAGGGTTTCCCTTGTTGCCAGGGTCTCCTTCCTCCCCTTGCTAGAGGAAGGAGCAGGATTGTTTCGATGATTCTAGAGAAAATTAGAACGGGTGCTCGATGTGTAAACTTACCACATCAGATGCCAGTTCCAGCAAGTGTCGGTTTGAGTCCCATTCTCAGCCTAAAGGAAGAGAAGTAGTAGGACGAGAAAGGAGGAGAAGGAAAGGCCAGTCACTCTCGGAATCCTTCTCACTTCCGGAACCACACACCTTAGGTGAGATGCTACCTGTCCTCTTAAAGGAGCTGGGTAAGGAAACACAACTTGTTGAGCAGCCACCACAGGACCAAGGAAAAAAAGGTTCCAAGGCGGAGTGTACAGGTGTCATCATCGCCAGCCGTAGAGTACATCCTTCCGATCACCTCACGAAGCCAGAAGAAAGCATGTCCTAATTAGACACTTCTTCCTTGGGAGAGTCAGTACTAGTGAAAAAGTCGACAACATCCAGGTTAGGGATGTCAAGCCTTTTTGGAAAGTACAGCAGAACCCTAACATGAAAAAGTAGCGATTGATCTGGGTCATTGATTACAAAGTCCAAGGGGGAGATCAAGAAGGACTCAAACCTGGCAATAAATGCCAACGGATTCAGAGCCCACTATAACATCCGAGATGGAGCCGAGGCATTGATCTCCATCCCCTGTAGGTCCATGAAGGGCGTCTATCCTCTACGCCAAGGTTGGAGCGAGACAAGAGATGGTCTTGACAGGCAGATCTCTGTCTAAAAACTCTCACAAGGGCGAGTGTGAAGCGGGAGACAGGAACCCTAAACAAGAGTCACATGCCACCCAGGGACCTGAGGTCCCTGGGAGGACAAGACGGGTAGAAGCTTCTCATCAGTAGCTAAATCTCTGCTATGAACAAGGGTACTTTCAGATGGAAGACTAGGCCGGATGGGGCCAACGTCCTTCACAACTGAATCGGAGAGAAGCAACCCTGGGTGGAGGAAACGAGGAAGTCTGCTACCTGCTGAAGAGTGGCTCTGACCAGAGGAAAAAGTCCCGTCAACAACACCAATCAGTGAAGATGGCTCCATCCCTGGGTACTGCTGCAAAGGATGATAGAGATATCCAGCTGTCTCCATTGCCACTCAGTGAGAAGACTATGCTTGCAAGGGAAGCCGGATAGCCTCTGGTCGTGAAGGCACAGGAATTGTACTACCTGAGGAATCGCTTCATGTGTCGCTGACACAGATGGTCGGGTTGGAAGGAACTCTTCCAGTGCCTCGGAAGGAGAGCTAGCAGGTCAGGAAATTCATCTAAAGTTGGGGTGAATGCCACTTGCTGAACACTTGCAAATTAGACAAATACGAAGAGAAGGTGAGGACATCGAGGTTGTCCCACCGTGTCAGCATGCATCACCATAGTGGTCCATGGGTCTGGTACGATTAAGCAGAAGACCTGCAGACTTCTGTTGAGCTGGGAGGCGAACAGAAGGATGATAGGGAGTCCTCAAGTTGAGCAACTTCTCTGTGAAGGATTGAGTGAAGGGAGTTCTCTGTCCCCATCACTTGATGCCAGAGGCTGAGCTTGTCTGCCAATACATCCCAATGCCTGGAGTGTATCTGGCTGACGGCGCTACAGAGTGCACCACAGTTCACTCGAACACATGCGAAGTCAACCGAAATAAAAGGAGAGAAATGAGACCCTCTTGTTTGTTGACATATACCACTACTGTGGTGCTGTTGCCTAACAACAACACAGAGTACCTCAAAGAACTGATCCTGAAACTCTCTGAGGGCCAGGAAACTGCCTCGAGCTCCAGGATGTCGATGAAAATGTACTTATCGTCTCAGTCGCACAACTTGAAGACAACGGTCTTGCAGGTGTACGCCTATTCCCCAGTCGATGCATCTGAAAACAAAATCATGTCGCAAGGAAAATATGCAAACATATTAAGAGGTTCCTCGCGATCAAGCACTAGCCTACATCCCCCCTTATCCTTTGAAAGAGGAAAGGATTAAGAACTGGAAGCAGAGGGCTGAGGAAGGGCTAGGCTGCCATTGTCTGGAGGACAAGGCAGTTGCCCTGGCACGATCCTCGACTACTACGGTATTTACCTACTCTCTGGGAAAGAGAGGGGGCAGAAACAAGTAAAGGTCCATTCCTGAGGGAATGTGACGACTCAGGACTTACTAGACTGGAGATTGGAATCAGGACAGTGGCCCTCTTCTTAGCACCAGAATTGCCCACAGGTTGCTGTCTGGTGCTGGGTAAGTGAATCCACCTCCCGACTGTAAAAGTCTCTGGAAGGCAGAGGCCTCTTCAGGAATGATAGCATCTGAGGAAGCAAAGCCTTGAAAAAGTGAAGGATCACAGATTCATCAGAATACCTGGAGGGACACCATAGCGGCGTCCTCCAGGTTCGCCATCTTTTTTTTTGCGAGAGGGAACACCCTTCGTGGCAAAGAGAAACAGCGAGAGATCAAAGTCAGAGCCAGGACAATCTACTAGTCAGCATAAGACCCCTCCGAGGCAAGAAGAATTGCTTCTGTCGAGGAAGAGGAAGGGGAAGGAGCTTGATTGGGTGGCTCAACCAAAATGAACTCCTTGTCCTTCGAAAAGGCATTCATCTGGTTGAGAAAGCCCTTATAGCAAGCAAGGACCATGGCAGCCCTAACAAAACACTGCAAAGAGCAGTGTATTCACAGGGGGTGCTGTGGTCTTCCCCTTGAGATCATTGTGCTGACGGATCAGCATGAAGATCTCTGCGAAAAGAAAAGCAAGGGTATTTGCATCCCGAAGAAGAAAACCCTCGAGTCCTCCTGGGGCACAACACTCCCGATCTCTTCTTCTTAAGAGGATAACCTCGCCAGAACCCAGAAAACCATCCTCGATTACTTGGATGTACAGTGAGCCGATCTGAGAACCAAGCCCAAGATGTAGAATCTTGTAGCGGGACTCTGATAAAAAACAAAACTCATCAGAGTCCTCTCTATCTGACTTGCATCCCCCTGCAGCAACTGAAAGGGTTTGAGGGAAGAGGAGGGGAGAAAAAGCACTCTTACCTCTCCTGCTAGAAGAACCAGCAGGAGATGCCAACCGCAGGCAATCATCAACCAGGGGTGATGACAGCAGCACGGAGAATGGAGAGCACTAACACCACGGCAAAACTCTAATCTGAAGAGAGTGAATGTTCACTTGAGCTGAGTCTCCTGAAGGAAGGAGAACCTTGACAGCATTCAATTTGCTGAACCAAGCGAGCCGAGCCAATCACAGACGCAATCGGAGGTTGGGCAAGCAAGCCAAACTGGACCAGCCAAGCGAGCCGAGCCAATCATGTAAATGCAATCACGGGCCGGGCGAGCAAGCCTAGCTAGCCGAGCCAGTCTCGAAACACGATCAGGGGCTGGGCAAGCAGGCCAAGCTGAGCGAGCTGAGCCCATCCAAACCGATCACGTAAACACAATCGGTGGCTGGCAGAGCAAGCAGGGCTGACGGACACTTGACGACTCGCTAATCGAGCACTCGTGGTCCCAAGGAATCTGAGCACTCGCTGAGAGCTTGAAACTCCAAGGAGTCCGAGCATTCAGCAAGACTCCCGAATCTCATAAGAACGATCATCCAGAATAAGCTCCTCTTGGCTTCTGACGAAAACCAAGGAGGGACAGCACAGAGTCAGTCTTAGACGCAGACTTCTAAGAACTGGAGTTGAGAGTGCAGCCCCGAAAGGTTGTGCACTTGAGGCCCCCTACACACAAGACCCCAATAGGGAATGCAAATTGGTTCCCGACCCCAAGGGCTGGAAAGAGCCAAACAAGAGAACGCAATGCCACTCCGAAGAGAAGTAACCCTCAGAAGTCCCGCAGGACCTCTGAAGGGAACCTCCTCCTTGCCTCTCCAGGTGTTCAAACCCTTGGGACCGAGACACCAGGCTAGGAACCTGACTGAGCACTGTTTCGGAACTGACAGAGTACTCAAAACTCAGTACTAACAGGAAAAACCAAGGCACTTGCATGTCTTGGTTCTTTCTCTCGCCTGTGCCTGAGCCAAGACGGTGAAAGGTGTCTCCGACATCGGTTCGGGATGCAAGAGACTCCAGAGATTCTTGAGCACTCAGTGTGACTTGACAAAGTCAAGCACTTAACACAGCACCAGTCTAGAAGCAGAACTCCTAGAATGGTGATGGGAGCACAACCAAAGTCTGCGTGCCCGCAACTCCCGAAACAAGACCCTGGGGTAAGCAATTCGGTTCCTGGGAAGAGTCGATGAGAAATCCCACTGGCTCCCCGTGAAGGGAGGCAGCCCCTTAGGAGCCCCATGGCGGGACTTCTTAGGGGAGGGAGAGGCAGCCTTCCTCTACTGTTTTGGAACAAGCCTCAGAAGAAGGGGGGGAGAAGGCAGCAGAAGACGAAGCCAAAGATCAAGTTGAAGAAGATGACTACATCTCACAGGACTTCTTCCTTGAGCTCTTCTCCAACATCATCTACAGGATGGTGGTAGGGAAACACAAGAACTGCCAGGGCAGCTAAATCAGGAAGCGAAACAGGAGCAGCCCAGGCGACGGGACACCGGGAGAAGCTACAGGAGCGACCAAGGTAGCTGAAGTAAGGGGTAAAAACTGGGGATATTACCAGCATTTTGTGGATGTGCTTAACTAGATACTGCAAACAAACACCCTTAGAGACACTGAAGCTGTTCATCAGGAGGATGTTATACAGTATATATGCAGTATGTGGTTTCTGGAGCATCAAGCACGGCATTACAGGAACCTACTATGAATATCTTCAAACTATGTTCTCTCCAGCAGAAAGTGGTGTTACAGGCCATCAGCACTCTCTATGAAGCTGGAGGGTCAAGCATTGTGAAGTATCATGAAGGTGGCCGGACAACTGACCGATAGACAATTAGCCCACAGTCAATTCGCCAACAGGACAATTGGCAGAAAGTTTAAAGTCGTTATACTAAACTACCTCATTTTTAACTCATTTTAAGTTCAAGGTCTCATCCATCTTTTCTTAAATTAGTACTTTCTAAGCCCTTTAGCATAATGGAGTTTGGCAAGACAGAAGGAGGTGGCAGAAAGCTTATATTTAAAGGATACGCATACATTATCGAAAAACCGCTGCAATCAAACTTATTGGAGATGCGCAAACCGTAAACTGTGCAATGCTAGACTGACAACAGTCGATGCCATAATTAGTGGAACTCCATCTAGACACTCGCTCCGCCAATGCCCATTGAAAATATCGTTTCAAAGGCAAAAGAAAACATAAAGCTTCTTGCTGAGCGATCTGAACAGTTGCCGGCAATCATAATTAATTATGTAACTTCAGATATTCCCTTGAGCATTGCCGGAACAGACGTCGACGGCCACTATTCGACATTTCATTATGGTCGTGTCACTACGGGGTCCTCAATGGTCTCCCAAAAACAAAGAACTCGCTGGAAGGGTGGCACCACGCTTTTAGTAGAAGAGTCAATGTCCATCACCCTCACTTTTCCAAATTAATCCAGAAACTTAGGTTTGAACAGTAAAGCACTGAGATTGCTTTAGAAACGGCGTTATCAATGGTTGACGTGTCAAGAGGAAACAAAAAATATATTCGTCTTAAGGAGAGACTGAAAAAACTTGTAGTCAACTATGACAAGGAAAATGGGTTCCAGTTTTGAATGGCTTGTGCACATAATTGTTTGTGAGAGTTTTTAAATTGTGGTTTTAATTTTCTTTATAATACTCCTCTCGGTGAAAAATGTTTTGCCTGCAGTGTCCATTCGTTCAAGTGTCTGCCAATTGTCCTGTCGGTGAATTGTCTGTCGGCGAATTGTCTATCGGCCAACTGTCCGCACACGATCATGAAGAATTATCCTGATCTGTCAAACTTTCCTTGTCAGTTTTTTATCTTGTTTTAATCTTCAGTTTTTTTTGTTTACTGTGCTCATCTATATGTGGGTCTTAAATAAATGAAGCAATATATATATATATATATATATATATATATATATATATATATATATATATATATATATATATATATATAGCAATAATTTTCATCTTTTCCTTCAAAGTTTTAACCTTGGAAATACGAAACAGCTGATCTAAGGTGATGGATGCCCCATCTGCACAGGTATTCGACTAAACTAAGTTACACACGTCTTTATGACAAGTTTTTTTTTCTTCTAGTGCTAGCGAAAATGTGGCAAAATCTTCAAGGCAGAATGAATGGATAAACTAAACTGTTACTGTGCTAGCACTAAATCTTGGCCTTCTTCTGGGGCAAATAAGATTTTTGGGTTTACTTTTTTATATACTGGCATGTACTTCCGCTGCAGATCTAGTGTAACCGTGAAGGGGGTCAAGGATTACTAGCTAAAACAACTGTCGGTCTGGAATCGAATAAATATATTAACAGGGTAACAGTTTTTGTTTACTATCCAAGGCTTGAGTGTTAAAAGATTTGCTCTCTCTCTCTCTCTCTCTCTCTCTCTCTCTCTCTCTCTATATATATATATATATATATATATATATATATATATATATATATATATATATATATATATATATATATATATATATATATATATATATATATATATATATATATATATATATATATATATATATATATATATATATATATATATATATATATATATATATATATATATATATATATATATATATATATATATATATATATACCAATGTTGCATGAAGGTTAATGCCCTTAATCTGTTTCCCTAGGATAACGATCCTGTTCATTTGTTTTAATCACGGAAATTTCTATTATTATGGAGTCTCATGTCTCTTACCAACTGCATATTAGATTTTGTTTTCTCATTTGTCGAAATGGCAAAATGTATCGTCGGATTAACCATACTTCCGATGACAAAAAAACAAAATTCCATCACTCATAAGAAAATGTAGCAATCCATGAACAGTTACTAACTTTCTTCATAACATGTTTCCAAAAGACCTCTTCTGTGTCACCAGAGGAAAATGTTAAAAGTTACACGCATACAAACTCAGTCACAGCTAACGCTACGACCAAGGTCTATAGACCTTGGCTACGACATTCAAGAATCGATTCCAGGCTTGTCGAAATATGGGTAATCCTCTTGTCCTGCCTAATCTTGACTGTTTTTCGAAAAAGTGATTGTCGGGAAGACAATAGATTACATAATACATCATTTCCACTACAATAATAATAATAATAATATAATATAATAATAATAATAATGTTATATGCCCCGATCTTAATTCTTTGGACAAACAAAAACCGGCCATAACGAGGAGTAAAAAAGAAATAGTAACAAAGATGTGAAAATGTTTCGCCCATAGTTAAAAATCGCGAATGTCATCATTTTATCTTTTCGTCACCAAGCATTTCATATTAAACACTAAGCTGGAATCGCGAATGTCATCATTTTATCTTTTCGTCACCAAGCATTTCATATTAAGCTGGAATGTTTTCACGAACAACCTTCTCTGCTGCTGGTGTTAATCAATTTAGTTCCGCCGAAAACCGTTGAAAATAAAAAGCTTTTGCGTCAGCCGCAGACATTAACTAAATCGGAATTATCTCCCTGCTGGAGTCCTAATATAAAAGCAATAGATGTTTCGGCAACCTACTCACACATGGCATGTCCTTTCGACCGATTTAACAAAAGCAGCGATTTGGAGAGCCAAGTTCACCATCCGCTAAAACGGATGGTCTATCTCGGCAACTGCTTCGGCCTATATGAAAAGCTCATTTGGATTTTACCGGTAATTAGAGGTGGTACATCATCTAAAACTGTTGATGCATATACTGCATTTTTTTATATAAATGCTAACATACACACATACACATATTTATATATATATATATATATATATATATATATATATATATATATATATATATATATATATATATATATATATATATATTATAAAGTCATATACATCGGCGCCAGCATAGTGTTTCGGCGGCGCCATTAATTAAGTCTCCACTGAGCATGTTTTCTTTGGTGACTTCCCATTTTCTTCAAACTCAATTAGTCACGCCTAAAACGTGCCAGGTCACGCATTTTTAACCATTTTTACTTTATGCGTATTTATACAAATGTCACACATTGTGTATCACATGTTTCTTCATTCACAGGCATCAAGACTGTATCCATATTGTAGTTCTGTATGTTTTGTATTGTAATTTGTACTCGTTCACTGCATATTATTGTTTATTGTTTCGACCTCAGGTCACAGTCAATTCCATTGTCTCTCGCGGGCCGGCGTCAGTCGGCCGCTATATAAACTGCCTGGATCTGTAATAAATTAGCAGTAACTTTTACCTGCTCGTTTCTTTGACACCTTACAGTGGTGACCCCCGGAGTATCCCGGAGCCATTAGCAGACTGACACGGCGACTTAGTCTTGGCTCCAGGATTTCTCCAAAACGCTCTTAGCGGCCTAAACACGGCGCTGTAACCAGCGTTTGAGCGTGCTGACTCTCGTCGGCGTACCCCACCAGCGTCACTAGCGGAACCACACGGCGCACGAAAGTGCGTACTGACTCGAGTACCCCACTCCAATAAGGGGTCAAAGGAGCAAGCATGGACGCGGATATCCCCTCCTTCATGCAGTTAAACACGGACCCTGCGGACTTGGAGGTTTACCTACCTCCCATCACACCCGCGCCCGCCCCTGCATCGAGGCCCTCCCGCAACTCCACACCAGCGCCCCGAACACACGACAGCCGGGCAACACAATCGCGGGCCGCCCTCACCGTAAAACTGCCGCCGTTTATGCAGGGGAACCCATCAATGTGGCTGCGTAGGGTGGAGAGCCACTTCAGAATCGCGGACCTGACGGACGAAATCCTACAGGTCGACACAGTGCTCAACGCCCTTCCGGAGGACGTGTACAGAAAACTCATCTCGCGAGTACCGAAACACACACCCTCACATACAGCACCACAAAAAGTTCCTCCTCGAAGCTTGCTCCCTGCCCATCGCCGAGCGGGCCGCCTGCGTGCTATCGACCTTGCCATAAACCCACGCCACGACCTCAATTCAAGAGACGCTTGGAGCATGGTCGTAGATCTCCTGTCACTACCAGACTTGGGTGGCACAAAGAAGCGGCAGGAGATAAGCTTCGCACGGGAAATCTACCTTCGCCAACTCCTCCCGGAGGTACGCAACCAGATCGCTCACCCCTACACCATGCCTATCGAGGACCTCATAGAGACGGCGCAACATCTCACAGACTCCGTCAAGGCTTCACAGTGGCTAAAACCGGCCACACAGCCGGTCAGCTCCGTCCAGCCTGAAGAGGACGTAGAGCAGCCCGTCAACGCCATCGCCAACAGACATCCACCGAACCACAGCAGATGGAGGTCCCCGGGCTTCTGTCGCTACCACAAGTGGTTCGGAAAGGACGCCCGAAACTGCCTGCCGCCCTGCTCGTTCGCCCGTTCAAAAAACGGGGGTGGCGGCGGCCAGCAAGACAGGCCGCCATGGGAGCCGAAGAACCCAGGGCCTCAAAAACATGCTCAGCGGAGACTTAATTAATGGCGCCGCCGAAACACTACGCTGGCGCCGATGTAGTGACTAGTATTTGTAAAGTCACCACATCGGCGCCAGCGTAGTGTTTCGGCGGCGCCATTAATTAAGTCTCCACTGAGCATGTTTTCTTTGGTGACTTCCCATTTTCTTCAAACTCAATTAGTCACGCCTAAAACGTGCCAGGTCACGCATTTTTAATCATTTTTACTTTATGCGTATTTATACAAATGTCACACATTGTGTATCACATGTTTCTTCATTCACAGGCATCAAGACTGTATCCATATTGTAGTTCTGTATGTTTTGTATTGTAATTTGTACTCGTTCACTGCATATTATTATTGTTTATTGTTTCGACCTCAGGTCACAGTCAATTCCATTGTCTCTCGCGGGCCGGCGTCAGTCGGCCGCTATATAAACTGCCTGGATCTGTAATAAAGTAGCAGTAACTTTTACCTGCTCGTTTCTTTGACACCTTACAATATAACTGGAAATCAAAATGATTTACACCTGCAAGAATTTTTGATGAAGCCTTTTAAGTATTTGGAAGACTACATGCCAGACAAAAAGTACTGTGTAGACTGTTAACTCATTGATATTTTAGTACATGAAGATGAATAGCTTAAGGAACTGTCTTAGGTCCAGTCCCATTTCCCAATTATTTGACTCAATTAGCAGATGGTACTACAGAGACATGGGGTAAAGTTGAAGTTATTTGCAAATGACAACCAATTTTACTCCTCTATAAACAAATTCGAGGGTACAAACGAGAAACCAAATATGTTCTTACAAGTGGTATGGGATGGATGATTTTTAAGCAACTAAATTCAAACTGAATTTGTGTTGGTATAGAAGAAAATAAGTTAAGAAGGCTTGGTGATATTTCGGCTGAACATAAATAGTAACGCAGTCCTGACTACTGATAAAGTCATGACTTTGGGACACTGCTAGAATGTTAGTTGTCTTTCAGCGCTCAAACCAATAACGCTGCAAAGTTTACTGGACATCATTTTAGAAATATTTCCATTGTTAAAAAAAATATCTTGATGAGGGGTTCTGTTAAAAAGCTTGACTGACAGTGTCATCAATGCTGAGGACTTCGAAACCGTATCATAATGTAGTTATATACAACCTAAGATGCTGTAACAACGTTCCAGTGCATGTGTCTTCAAACCTGGACTTTCAAGCAGTAGCAAGAGATGCATTCCTACAGCATGAGTAATGATGGGTGGTGCACCTCGGGATAGGATCATCCGTGCCGAGTTGCACTGGCTGCATGCACCCCACTTTTTTCATGAAATTCACATGCACACGGTGAGCCACACATACACACGTGCGAGTTGGAAGAGCTTAATGGAGACCTCTCCTCGAGATAGACGGCAGTGTGTGTTCCAAAGAAAATGCACACATCACTCAGGAAGATGTGCTGACTCTTCCCAGTGTTCCAAAGAGGGTGCAAGGGTTGGGGGGGACCTCATTGTCAAGAGTACGCATGTCTGAAGACCTCGCACACACTGAGCATATGGGTTGCACAAGCCCCTCTCTGTCTGCCTCTTTAGAGGCAAGAGAGGGGCTTCCCAGGCAACCATGAGCACCTGATCATGATACTGATCATGTGCAGAGCGAGCAGGATATGTAGATTCATCCACTGGTGAGCCCAAGCACTCACGTTTGGACAGAGGGAGCAGTCCTGTCATCTATGTGGGTAGGTGCTGGAGCACCCATCCTGCCAGAGGCACCGTGACTTCATGCACAAGTCCTCATACTTCCCCATCTTTGTCCTCTTACATGGGAAAATAGAATCTGGGTATGAGGAGGATGTAGATAAGCTCAGTGATGTTGAAGACTCTCCAAAGCCTTGCCAGTCTTCAACAATGAAGGGATGACAGAAACATGAACAAAAGACAATAATGCAACTGGATGACCAACTACTGGAAGGACTACTGTAACAGGAGGTACTTGAGATGACAACTTCTTGGTACCTAGACGGCTAAAGGAAAGGCAGCTGCTGATGGTGCACTACCACCAACAGCTGCTCCATCCTCCGAAGACGGGGTGTGGCTAGACTTATGCACAGCTTGAGTCCCACCCCCAAAAAGGAAGGTAGTACAAACAGCAAACTGAGGAACTGGAATGGAAAAAGAGAGATGGAACTAGAAGGGTTTGGGGGCATCAGTGCTGGGTTTTCCTCAAGAAGCAAAAGTAACACTTCTAATCCTCCTTCCTCCTCTTACCAAACTTCTCCCACTAGTCCAGCCAAAACATTCCTTGCGGGGGTAAACGAAGGTGCATGCCTTCCCTTTACAAAAGAAACAGCAACTATGAGGGTATACCTTTCTGGGGAACATAAAGTGGCCTTGCATATCCACACCCCTCGCAATAGTATAGATCATGTTTTTTTGCCATATAAGACAGTAAGAAAAACCAAACAACACTCCAATTTATAAAGCAAAGGAGAAGTATATAAGGCTCTGGTTTTATTCCTGTAGTAACAAATGTGCAAAAGGATCATATGGTTATGATATAAATTTTCATAATAAAATTTATTATTTGGATACTTACCTACTGTTAAAGTTAGCTTACATCCCTGCGCCAACAGGCAATTTGGCATTATAACAAAAGATAGAATAGCTGCCTGGATGACTGTCTAGTTCACCTCTTCTCCACCGGGTGTGTTTTGAAGGTTTGAGCTCGTCAGAATTCTCCTTGACAGCCCGCTAAGTTGTGGGGAGGTTGTGGGGGGGGGGGTCAACTTTACCAGTAGGCAAGTATCCAAATAATATATTTTATTATGAAAATTTATATTATTTGGGATGAATCTTACCTACTGTTAAAGTTAGCTGATTCCCACATTGAGAAGAAGATGGTGGGTAATGCAGCTAGACCAAATCCACTCAGCCAATCAAGCTAAAGGTTTCTTGCAAGAAACCCAAAACATTCTTACCTGACCTGGAATCCTTTCCGGATCTTACTGCTGCCAGAAGTTGGACTCCATTCAAGGGGAAAGGCTCTCATACACTGCAGCAAAGAGCAGCCTTGGGAAAACGCTTCAATTCAGCTAGAATGGAAAGAGGCAGCGTGAGGGGACCCCTGTGCCTGGGTCCAAAAGGCCTATAAAACAACAGTCACTAAAAATAAATACCTTTACGATATAAAGGTACACTCCTATATAATATATTTACTCTCATGCTCCACAAAATACTAAAACCTGGGATTTAAAACCAAGAGTCTAAAAGACTGCTCTTTCCTCGGTTCAGGAAAAGACTTTCCCACTACTAGTAACGGACTAACGGCTTTACTGTTTCAAACATGATTCTACATACTTAAGGTATTGAATGGGAACACCAAATTGCACTTCTACCGAGCCACATTAAACCCATCCTCATGCGACAATTTGTCATCAAACTAAAGATGGTAGTGACAACTCTCACATTTTGAATATTTACCTTCAATAAATGTAAATGGTATGGAGCTAGTTCTCATACACTAGCCCAATCAAATACATCACAGAGAACCTCGTGTTCTTTGACAAAGGCATTCTGGGTTCCTAAAAGCAGAAATCAAAAGGTTAACTTTGCCTCTTCCAGGCCTAACCTTTGACAAAGACATTTAGGTTTTCTAAAACCACAAAACAAATCGTTAACTTTACCTTCTCAAATCTTAACCTTTGACAAATACATTCTAGGTTACTAAAACCACAAAACAAAAGGTTAACTTTGCCTTTTCCAGACTTAACCCTTGACAAGGACATATACGTTTTCTAAAACCACAAAACAAAAGGTTAACTTTGCCTCCTCCTTAACCTTTGACACAGGTTTTCTAGGTTCTAAAATCACAACAAAAGGATAACTGCTCCTTTCAAGCTTAACCTATCTAAGTACAGTAGAACCCCGGTCCTTAACGCTAATCCATTCCAGAAGAAGCGTCGAGATGCGATTCACTCAAGATCCGAATCAATTTTTCCCATAAGAAATAACTGAAAATGGATTAATCTGTTCTTGACCCCCAGTCATTACCCTAACCTTGCCATTTTTGCAAAACATTACACAAATTACAATAAAAAGTTCAGACTTAAATAACTTACTATATTAGATGCACTTTTTCACTTTTAAATAACTTACTGTATTAGATGCTCTTTTCCATTTCCAAATTCATACTTTATAAAAAAAACTGGCCTACGTCCAACGCATTACCGATGGCTGACCGAGTGCCATAGGCTAGGCTAGGTGTAGGCACAAAAAATGTTGCTAATATTAAAACATTTTAAAACAAGGCTAATTATTACAGAAAATAAAATATTAAAAATAAGCCGAATTATGTCCGTTATCATAAACTTAAGAAAAATTGCCCGACGAGCGAGCGAAGAGGGCGAAGGAGAGATCCTTCCTGAAGGAAAGTCAGAAGAAAGCTATCAGGAGAGACACAAGGAAGATGGAGAGGCTACTATGGGCGCTGTAGAAGTGAAATTACCGATGACGCCCAGCAACCCTCATCCGAAGCCCCCTCCCGGCAACTCTTCCACAGCACAGGCGGCAAAGAGCAACACTCAGCACAAGTCAGAATAGGGATGCAGTCACATCCTTGTACACGCAGGGTGTGAGGCCCAATGATGGGGAAACAAACTTGTTACGCCCCAGCCAATGAAAGGGGAGCGAAAATGTTACACCCATGGCTGTCAATCCCAAGACACACGCTGGGGAAACGACGGCCTACACAAGGCTATCACAAATCGTGGGTTTGTATATTAATAAATATCAAACACACACAATATATATATACACAAAAATACAAAAAAAAATCCCACCGGAAAAAAAAAAGAGCTTAACGACAGTCCGGCAAAGACCTCCGAAGACACGTCCGCAACTGATGACGGCCGAAAGCAAAATGCTAACATCCGGGCAGGCAAGTATTCCCGCCTACCTGATGGTAGTTACTGCCTAACCAACCACCTTGTTCAAAAGTTTAACGGCCATTTCCAGCTTCGCTCTAAGTAATTCCTAATGTAAAGGACCGATGGCTTGTATATCGTGTAGGAACAAATTATTATTATTATATCATTCAGAAGATGAAGCCTATCATATGGAACTTGAAGGGGCCATCGACTTGAAATTCAAGAAGAAAGCGGTAAAGGGAAATGCATAAAGAGGAGATTCCACTTATTAAAAAGGAAAAATACATTATAAATGCAAGGAGAACAGTACAGTACTAGGGCAGTAATACATTGCATCATCGCTTGAACTTCTGAAGCTCCAGTTACACGACATCCTCTGGAAGGCTGTTCCACAGTCCAACGGTGTGAGAAATAAAGGACCTCTGGAACTGAGAGTTCGACAGCAAGGCACATTTACTGCATAATGGTGCTGATGTTCAGTGAATCTGGTTGCTCTTGGCAGGTAAAGGGGATCAGGGATCAGCTGTGAATGTGAAAGATCTGTTGAAATACAACTTATGAAAAAGCGACAAACGAGACCATCCGTCGATGGTCCATGTCATAACTGCTACTATTAGGAAACAGAAACCGACCACCACGAACCACTCTACCTAAAGGAAATAAATCTCTGAAAGAAGCAGAGAGTACCTGTGTTGGAAGCAACAGCACATGCCTGTGCCCAGTCACTCCTCAAATGCTGGGTCAGCTGTTTCGACAGCTGGCTGGCATTCATCTCTGATTTATGGACCTCACTAACCAAATAAATGGGGTAAAAAATTCACCACACCACCTACAACCAAGTTATCAATGGCATAGCTGAAGAAACTCAAGGGTGCCCTCTCTGCCAGTTGTGATGGACCCACCTAGTAGTCACAATTGCCCTGAGTCCTTGGTTTATGCATTGCACCCAAAGCGGGGGTCAAGGCCTCCCCCAAGGAAATAGTATTTGGCAAAACCCACTGGGGAATTTTTCCTTCCTGACAAGGCCAGCCAACTGAAAATAGGCTACCTGTCAAGGCTTCATAAAATCATCTCAAATCATCTACATACTCGCTGATTTGCAGTCCTGCACACTGATGACAACAAACATTTCCTGACATCCCCATAAAGGGGAACGTAACTTTTACGGAATGCACAAACAAAATGTTCATTCAAACTACTACTATACGGGCATGAGGAATTGGTCTCCATCAGCTGGATACAACCAGCAAACATGACACCAACCGCCATCAACCTTTTCAAGACCTCCCTTCAAATCCAACTACAATAGAAAACTCTATCTGTAACAAAACTACTTGTACTAGTACAGAAAAAGCTAATACCATATTAGCATCCCAAAAAAGCCAACCATCAAGTAAGGCTATGGAGCGGTATATCTTATTGCAATGTCCTGTTTGTACAGAATCTCATTTAACTGCAACCTAGTAACTTATCACCCTGCTGTAAAGTACGAGTATCTTCGAAGTGTGTATGTGAAACAGTAACGCCATTCATAACCTGCAACTACTTACAGTACACATATCTGATTATGTTACATTCCTACCCTAATTTATCTAGGGAATTTTATTCTTTTCATAACATAGCCTAGTATCTTATCAGCATTCTGAAAAGTGCAAGCACTGAAGGGATGTGGAACAGTCATGTGTTCCACTGAAAAAAAAAAAAAAACTACTTGGCCTATAAGATGTACACCTCTATTGTAAATAAATGCCGTGATGCATGAGCAGTGTTGGTTACGTTTCTCATTTTTTAAAGCCCTTAATGCTTCCCTGTTTTCCCGTCAAACCAAGGTTCGCTAGCCTCCCGTAAAGCCAATCACAGTCGCTTACCGTAACATATTGTACATGGGCAGCCAATCACATGTGCCGTTATTCAGCACAATTTATTGAGTGCGCCGCTTCTAACGTCAGTTATTCCCTAGATTTGTTACATAGCACCGCTGTCCTCAAACTAATAACCTGAATACCAGGCAAACCTTGGCTGGAATGCCCTGGGAAAATTATTTCAGTTAACACACAAGATGGACACAGTCACAAGATGATTAATAACGAACTACATACATCAATAAAAGTGCATTAGAGTTGTGGATATGTTACTAAGCCTATGTCTGCAGGTCGTGGCCTACACTCGAGTGGATTAATGACATATTTCAACTGGGATGCATTGTAACCTAAGCTTCGCTGAACCTAACCTAACCTATCTTAAGGCTCCGTGACTTGACATGGCAGGGATGGAAGACCCCAAACCTTTATACTGTACTTCGTGTGCAGCTGACACAATAGTTGGTTTCGCTAAACAATATAAGAAATTGTGTATGTAATGCAGTGCTGGTGAGATCATCTGAGAAAATTGGCGAGATATAAGAAATTGCATATGTAATGCTGTACACGAGAGAGAATCTAAGAAAATGGGCGATATAAAAAAATGTGTTTGTAATGCTGTACAGGAGAGATAATCAAAGAAAATTGGCGATATAGTGTGAAACTTGTCTTTTCTTTTTATGAGTTTACGTTCATCCACGTGTGGCTAGTAATAAACAGCGGAAGTTCCGCGAGACACCGTACTATGCAGAACGGCCCCTATTGGATTAGCGTCAAAATGCAGACAAAAGAAAGTGAATTTCTCATTGTTTCAATAATATTTCTCAAATTATCTGACCTTTACTGCATTATATACACCAGCTTTTAAATTTAGCCCAAAGCATTAAAAAAATATGTATTCGTTGGCTTTGACCAATGTTCTGCATTAGGCTGTTAGCCTACCTCTATATCAAGAATTTATAATGCAGCATGACCAGTGGCGTCGCTATGTGGGAGGGGGGGGGGGCAAGTCAGATGCTTGGCCCCTCCAGTTGAAATTCCTTTTATAGCGAAAATTTAATCGTTTGGTGGGCAAAAGCAGATCATGTCCTACGACGGTCGAAAGCAACTTTAAACCACAACTTTTAAAAAACCACACTAGCCTACACAGTTGGCAATGGATATTAGTACAGATTTATGCAGATTACCTTTAGTAGTGTCTTTAATCTTCTTAACAGCAGGCCTTTTATACTTGAATTTCACTAATTGTTTAGTGGATGCTACACACTTAATCACAGTCACAGTTTCTCTGACCCGCAACAGAAAGTTTGATTTCAGTGAGCCTAGGCATAACATCCGATGAAGGACGGGTATTATTCAAGAAATGTTTCATTTTAATTCTTAATTATTCAAAAATACTTTTGGATGTAAAAATAGTCTATCAGAGTATGCAGAAAATGGATATATTGTTACAATTATTTGCTTTCTTAAATGTGAAGAGCAGTGGCAAGTCTTATGATGTTAAGTTTCATTATACTTTAAACTACAATTTATTCATTCTTTCACTCGAAACTTTTATATTTCAAACACATTAAGAATTATCACCTAATATTTTTATAAATTTACATAAATTTATGTACGAAATGATTGAAACTATGGTTACAATTTGAATAAGTGCAATGCAATTTGCTACTGCTGCTTAATTTCCAGGGAGAGGAGATGAAGAAGAGGAAATAGGATAGGATGAAATTTTGGAGATGTTGGAGGGTCATGTCTTTTGTGTTATTGATGATATGCACTATTTTGATATATCATACTATAGTTGAAAATTAAAACTTGATAACATTAATTAGGCTAGTGTTGAATATAAGGTTGCGAGGAAATTTACATTATTTGATACATCTGCATATAGTAAGACTTGAAAATTGAGCTCTATAATTTTAAATACAGGTTTACTAATTACTAATACTATTATTTTCCTTCATTCGCATGGATATATAAATTCGAGAATAGTATATTTTACTAATTACAGAATTGGTACATTAGTTGTATGTAATTTTCTCTGGCCCCCCACTGACGGAATGCCAGCTACGCCACTGAGCATGACACAATACACTGTAAAAATGTAAGTGAAACAATTGCATTGCTTTAAAGGAATAAAAATTAAATATTTCCAAGTGTAAGTAAGATATGGGCTTAAAACAACTTACTAAGGATAGCGTATTCCGTGGCGCAAGTGGTTACAACTAGAAGCGTAACCGACGGCCTGGGGACAACTGGGTTTTGTAACGAGTAACCACCCCTATAGACTGGGAGCTAGCTCATTTTATTCAAGTGAAAAGAGGAGTAAATACTTTTAAACTACTGGTTCGACAGCCCCATTGAAAGAAATGAACTTCTGCGGAGCTTCAGCCTGATAGTAGGGGGGTCGAAATTTCACGGTTAATTATGTTTCGATAGGAATGGGAAAAAACAGAATATTTTTATTGGTCAGGTGCTTGGGTACACAGCACTAATAGAGACAGAAGTTTATGCCTGCCATAAGCCCTAGTCAGAAGGGTTTTAGGAGGTCGAGGGTAACAAGTTAATTCAAGGTAAAAGAGGAATGAATAAAAATGTTTCTAAACTGAAGTTTAGGTATTGTATTGTTGAAAAACACAAATGACAAAAATTTTCAATTGATAGTTTGGTGGGACAGAAAACTCATAGTCGTCCCATCTATGGCCGCTATATTCACTTGCACATGCTCCATGCTGCAATAACAAGAACTACCAACTAAAACGAACACGGATGATGGAAGATATGAGAAGTGTTGAGCATGTTGTAGGTATTATTACATTATTTTTTTGTTTCTCGTTATTATTCATTAGAAATTTAATGAAAAATGATAATACTCACTGTGCAAGGGGTCGGGTTTCATAAACTTCCTTAGGTCTAGGCCAGCTTAATACTGTAATTTCTAATAACATGGTGCTTGCATCAGATGAGAGAGCTTCCTCATATCCTATGGCTTAGGCTAGGCCTACTTTGGCTACATTGCATCACCAGCCCGTAAACCTGCATTAGGCTACTTACCTATTACATAAACCATGTTATGCTTTTGACTGTATTCTAGGCCTACTCAATTCTTAGCCTAATTAATACACTGTTATCAATGCCAATGTGCTGCTGCATTCTGGATTGTTGAAGTTAGTTGATGCTTCTCAGGACTTCGATGATAAGAATATTTTTAGTAGATTAATAGAGGTGAGGAAGGATAAGCAGAATAAAAAAATAAAATTCTATAGTTTGGGAAAATTATTATATATACATTTGCGAAGTGTAAGCCTGACCTAGCTTAGGGTAAGCCTGGCCTACACTTCACAAATGTAAATTTATTAATTTTCATAAACTAAGATTTAATTTTTTTACTGTTTCATATGTTGAGCCAAACACTCATTGTGAAGTTGTCTTTCGGGAAGCCAGTGGCCAGTAATCAGAAAGAGACGGTATGAAGTAACCACAAATAAAACAATGAAGAGGTTAATTCTGCGTATCCTTCCTCACCTCCATTAGACATTCACATTTGCCTGACAGTGTTCTCTCTCTCTCTCTCTCTCTCACACATTTATACATATTTTAACTGGTGTTTTCATAATTTCATAGTTCACTGAAATGAATGAATTAGTTTTTGTAATCATTTGAAATCCAAAAACACTTTAAAATTTTTCTCTAATTAACATATCTTTTTTTGCTATTTGCGTAAATATACCGTATTTTCATTTAAAACCACTTTTTTTTTTTACTTTAAAGTCATGTATAACTTGATTTTTTTATATGTAAAAGGCCTAACAGAAAATGTGTTTCAACACGATATACAAACCATTGGTCCTTTAAATTAGGAATTACTTACGGCGAAGGTGGACACAGCCGCTAAACTCTTGAACAAGGTGGTTAGGCGGTAACTACCATCAGGTAGGCGGGAATACCCGCCTGCCCGGATGTAAACATTCCAGTTTGCTTTCAGGTGTCATTAGTTGCAGACCTGGCTTCAGATCTCTTTGCCAGACTGTCGTTAAGCTCATTATTATCCCGGTGGGATCTTTCTGTATTTTGTGTATAAATTACATGTGTTTGATATTTATTGTATACAAACCCACGATTTGTGATAGCCTTGCACAAGCCGTCGTTCCCCTGCGTCTGTGTCTTGGGTTTGACGGCCAAGGGCGTATTTAGAGGGGCGTAACCGAGTGGTAATGCTTCTCTTCCAGTAGTCCTTTATGTAGATACTGAAGGCGTTCCCCTGTACATTCGGAGATATTAGACTGGGATGTAATATCTTCGCTCCCCTACATTGATCGGGACGTAACAAGTTCGTTCCCCTTCTTGGGCTCCCGCTCTCTACGTACATGGGCATGACTACTTCCCTTCCACTTGTGCAGAGTGTTGTTTTCGCCACCTGCGCTATGAAGAGTTGCGTGGGGGGGCGGCTGCGGGCGTCATCGGTAGGTTTCGCTTCCATGGCGCCCTTGGTGGCCTCCCCTCCTTCCTCCTCTCTCCCTGTAGGTTCTTCCTTATCTCTCCTCTTCTCAGGGGCCTCCTCTCACTGCGTAGGGCAGTTCCCCTCTTTCAGGTTGACTGAGCATTGTAGGTACAGCAGTAGTTGGCTGGATTATCTCGGGATATGTTTGCATGAAGGAGTTCCGACGTTCATACAGTGTTGCTTTGGGATCGACCACAGTACGTGGTTGGAATGGCATAGTTCCACGTCCGGATCGTTCCAACTCTGTTCCCACCATGTGGATCGGTCGCTGTCATTTTTATTGTCTAATAGTCATTCTGTTGTTGAATATCTATTTAATAGGTGGTTTTTCATGCTTTTTTGATATTTAGTACTCTATTTCTAAAATTAAGAACTCTGACCAGTCCTCATTTCCAAACAATCAAAATGGGTCGAAGTTGAAACCTGCCCAAATTTAGATTTCATTATTGTTTTTGTTACCTCAAAAAGGTTTACTGTTATTTCCCCCTATTTTTCACTTGACTGGAAGAATCCAAAAGGAGGATCACGAGCACCAGAGGTAAAAGGTTGTGGACTCATATTCACAATATGAAAAATATAAAATTGATTCTATATGGGTTCCCTTTATCCAGGGGGACCCTGCATGGGGAGAAGCAATATTTCTACCCTTAAAAAGGTAGCTGTCCTGGGAGACCCACCTATATACACACCTTATCCTAAGTGCCTTAAGGGTCATCAATCCACTGAGACCAGACCCACCACTGTGGGCAAGGTTTGACATAAGGTTTTCCCTTACCTTGGCCAACATCATGTACAGTACTCCAGTTTTACTGAAGGAGAGGCATGCCATCCAACTCCACCCTCTATCAAAGTTTAAAGAACAGAGTATGCTGTATTCGAAATTATTTTTGAATTTCCATTCTCAAGTCTGTTTTGATAGAAGGGGAAAGAAAAAGTTAAGTATACCTTAGTTTAACCAGACCACTGAGCTGATTAACAGCTCTCCTAGGGCTGGCCCGAAGGATTAGATTTATTTTACATGGCTAAAAACCAATTGGTTACCAAGCAACGGGACCTACAGCTTATTATGGAATCCGAACCACATTATACAGTACCGAGAAATGAATTTCTATCACCATAAATAAATTCCTCTAATTCTTCATTGGCCAGCTGGAGACGCGAACTCGGGCCTAGCAGAGTGCTAGCTGACAACTCTAGACTCGCCCAACGAGGAACTAGAAGGGAAAAGAAAAGTGAAAGCATTACTAAGAGGGGAAAAAAGGCCTGACTATGATTTGTAGTCAGCTGCTGAGGTGCAAGGCTTCCAGAACACATTGTTCCTCAGCTGCCTTCCTCCAAGCCTCCTAACAATGGCAATTGGTCAAGGATTGGGAGGTCATTAGAAGCAAAGCAGCACAACCAACTTTGAAGGAGTAACACAGATGGAATAACTGGAGCCATTTTATACAAATTAATACTACTTTATAATTAATGGGTTTGTAGATGAATGCTTTATTGAATAAAACATTCTTACCTTAACAATCATAAGGTCAGATTCATTTTGACTTGTATTCAACTTTAATGTGATATCATATCACATAAAGCTAAACAAACATCATACACCTTTGAGATTCCAGACCACAAAATATGATTCTGGAGACTTGAGGGTGTTTGATCAGGGTCCATATGGCAAGACAGTACAGAATAACATCTAATTTTTTAAAAATTCATACACTGCTTTTCAAGAAAATAAAATTTTACCAAGATGTTATTCATTACAAGAAAACAATATGTGTGACAATTTATACATACAAGCAGATTCAGAAAGCAATGAGCGACTGAATAAATAAAAATTTTATTCATATTTTCCTACAGTTAAAACAATGTATGATAACTTACCATCACGGGAAAATGGAACTTCTACTATGATAACTTACACGACATACACTGAGATCTAGAACAATTAACTTGGGGAATGAAGAAAAATGAAACTAATAAGTTTTTCTTTATTCAATACATAAATTTGCCTCTCAAATATGTTCAGCATTACCTAATAATCATATGCACATACTAACAGAGCATACTTCCACAACAGAACATAATAACCTATTATAAAGATAAATAAAAACAATGGTACTATGAGAAGGAGTTTCTTGAGGGATCTATACTACTAATTTGTTTGGTTTGACTAACATTAGCCCTAGTTTTAGGAAATAAAATAACAAACCCACCAATAACTTCCAAATTTCCATCTTAGCTTCATACAATACATTAAGTTCACAGATAACTTCATTTTGAATCTGCAGATTTCTTCATTATCACTGCTTGTTCTTATTTCTGACTTAATTTATATGGTCTAGTTAACTGCCAATCGGCAATTGTATTTTTTTATTTCTCATATTTATGTCTAGCTCCTCTTTATTCTTTATTAATCTGTCTTTTTCTCCCGTCTATCATAAGTTTACAGTTTCACTCCCTGTAAGTGGTTGGTTACTGTGTACAGTGCAATAATACAATGCATGTGCTATTACTGAAGGGTACTTGCCGCAAACCTTTAGCCTGGCTTACTTACTTACATGACATTTATAGAAAACCTGTACCCTTTGGTTTCTTCCTGCCCAGTACAACACCAAATTTCTAACTCAGTCTTATATTATAATTACCATTCAACTGGATCAATTACATTATAATTACCATTCAACTATGTCAAAAGATATTTTACAAGCATTATTATTGTATTTCTCTTAGATCCCTTCCATTTTGTTTCCGGATTTTTCCACAACTTGTAACCTTAGTCCATTTTCAAGGTCACATGTCGTTAAAGAACAAAATATTACCCTTTGCATCTACAGTAGATCTTAAAAAAATATGATGGCTATAAGTCTCCCAGGCTCCAAATGCAACATTGTAAATTTTGTGTCTGCTTATTTTTTACCTTGTCCTGTTTTTCACAATAACAGGTCAATTGGAAGGTCTTTCACTTCTTCAGATCTTATTGTTCTCAAACTGTGATGAAACTTAGTAGGCAAATAGGAGCCATGATTATTTTTCCACACAACTTTTTACGACTTCTTTTCTAGGTCAGAGGTCAATAAAATGATGGTATACTAACTATACAGTTAGAGGTATATGGTCTTCTGATTCTTTGTTAGGATATAATAATTAAAGCCTAAAGATGTAACAGCAGGTTTTGGAGGACAAGGTATTTTACCTTCTTACAATGATAAAAACCCTTCCAAAATAGTGTCATTCTTACAGTCACTTCTACTGCTTCTAATCATCTTTGACAACGTATTTATTACAATCTGTGACTTGAAAAGTTTTCACTAGGTCATATGACGCAACAATTACATTTAATGCTTTTACATTGTTGATGTCATTGTAATACACGTTTACCGGAACAGAAACATTTGATATAGTTTTATTAGTCTTTTTGGTATTTTCTCTATTTTCCTGGTTGCTAAAGAATATGCCTTCCTGCTGTATTTTCAGCCATTTTAGTCTGTTGTTGTCCCTAAACCTTATATACTTTAAATAAATACTGTATAAAAAAAGACATTCCCAGAGTCAGTGTAAATCCAGCAGACATTTACCAACTGAAAACATTTATTTCTATTGCACATTTTATTATGTAATGTTTGTGGATACAAACAAACAACACAGTAGTGTGACCATTACAGGCAGTCTCAGGTTAACGGCAAGGTTTCATCCCGGGCCGAGCGCCACTAACTGAAAATTGGTGATAATAACGCAGGAAACCCCGCTTAACGGCGCCGTTAACCAGAGATCTGTGCCAAAACCTCCACTTAATGGCACTGTTAACCAGAGACCGGCGCTGAAATTCAGGTTAACAACATTGCTAGCCAAGCATTGTTAACTGATGCCGCCAGTAAGCGGGGACTGCCTGTAATATTAAAATCAATTAGCTGGAAAATAAAGGATTTGCTGATACATTATGTACTATATAAAAATTTTACTACGTTTTAATACAGCATTCTGTTTTGTTTTCATATTACGTCTACTACAAAATCAACATCAAAGGAAAATCTGTCTGGGTTTTTTCCTATGAAGAGTTGGCAGACTAGAAACTTGACCTACCGCAAACTTCAAAGTATCAGTAAAGTACTTATGAGGCTGTGTATATGCTACCACCACAATGCAAGCACTAGAAGAAATTGAAAGTAATGTGCAAAAGGAATACTGTAATATCATCAATAAGAAATGAAACCCACAACCTATTAATACCATTCTGGCAATGTAAAAGTGTGCAGACAATTCTCATTCCTTCAAAACCTTGCAAAACAATTTGCTAAAATAATACACGACAGTTACAGTATGAGAAAAGATAACGCAGAAGCTGTATTGCCAAACTATTTGAGAGATTAAATAAAAATATGAATTCTACAGATGGATTAGCATAAAACATAAAAATGTCACCACTGACTTAAGTAGATATATCTGATGTTTGTCACTCCTCACATCAAGTTACCCACACAAACTATTTTACATCAAAATCAAACTAAAAAAAATATTCAAATGTTCAAGGTTGTAATTAAATCTTGCTAGCCATAATTAAATCTGGCATAAATAAATGTGAAGATACTAAAGTATATAGCTAGAGTGCTTTGGGAAGATCCTATTACAAATGAGAAAGACCTGATGTTCAAAGGTTGGAAAATAGATTTACACATCAAAGACTGAGATGATTTGGAAAGGTGATAAGGTAAGAAGAGCACACATTTAGTAAATTAGCAGATATGGAAGCACAGTAGTAGGACAAAGACCAATAAGGCAGCTCAGAAAGTAATGGAAAAAGTGTACAGATGAACGCCTAGACAAGATGGGAACTTGTGTGATAAGAGCAAACTATTGAAGACAGTGAAGACGACTCTTTTATGTCTAACCCCAAGAACATAAAATCTGATGGAAAATATTAAATGTGATGATGTTGATAATGTTGTGATACCACAATAACATATATGAAAAATTTTAAATAAAAAAAAGACAAATACCATATATTCAAAAATAACATAAATCTAAATGTGATGTATCAGGTCTGAAAAATGCCATGTGCACAAAAAGCCAGTATTTTTGTGGCTACTGTATTGGCAGTCTTGAAAGTTAAAATGGCTATCATGCCTGGCATACATAATATTAACATAGGTAAAAAAATAAATAGCTGAACTGAATGCCTAACTTTGAGCATATAGTACATCCAAGTTATAAAAATATGGATTTACTTATAATTTTGGAGGCCTTGAGTTGACAGTCCTTCTGCAGGGTTTGCAAAAGATATACTCATCCACAATGCTGACAGGTTTTAAAGCCATAAAACTGTAAAAAAAACAATAACCAAAGAGAAAAACTGAGATACTGTTAAAGCTAAATAGTATATGTACTTTATGGTTTTTAGTTGTTTTTACTATGATTTAGCTATTATTTTTGTGATTCATGATAACTGCAAACATTCAAAATTAGTTCATCAGTAACAGCTTTTACTCATAAAGAATTTTGAATTGGGTAGTCACGCATATGTGATATACTACCCACGCATATGTGATACCAACTCTAATAATAGAGTGAAACAGTGTACAAAAATATACATGCCACTGAAAGAAGGCAATAGTCATACTAAAGAAAAATATAACTAGCAAGTGATTTCTCTCATAAGTGGCTCAGTTGAAATGCAAGTACAATTTTAAGGAAATATAACCTGATTACTGGATGAGAATCAAGTTTTATAATATACTACTGTAATTAGTTGGTAATAAGTCTCTCTCTGCTCAAAGCTATATTCTAAACTTCTTGTAAAGATGTCATAATATTTTTTAAAAGCACATGTGTGCTGTCTACTACATAATATAACAATACAGTTATTCCATCACAAACACATTTGTCCAAGTCAAGAGTGAGAAGCCTCTACTGTACATACTTAGCCTTGCTTATGGTACCATGTATGCTCATACCTGAGGAGTGCTATTTTCAAGTTGTTTGACAGCCTTCTCTCTATTCATCGTTTCATCTGTGACCATCTACCATGCCTACAGAATATCTTATGATTTTTGGATTTTGGCATTAGCTTAATGTTTAATTTTTGGATTTCATCATTAGCATAATGTTTAATAACTTCTGCAATTGTATAAGTGTTGGGTGCTAGCTTATATCAGTATTCCCTTAGGTTACAGTATTTACCAAATTTTAATTGATGTTTTTGTGATATTTACAACTTTGGATTTGCCACTTTCCTCAGTTAATGTAGTATGCCGTTTTAATTCTTGGGCATGTGGCTTTGCTTAGTTTGCATGGGATAACTGATAATTCTTGTTGATTACTGTGTACTTCTTTTATTTGTCAGAAATACACTTTCTTTTTGGGGCTTCAGCATTTAGTAATTTACTTAACTCTAACACATTAGCCATTAACTCTTAGTTTGGAATTGTTCATAAACTTTCAAAACTTGGCCTATTTTTGTATGTATGCTTTGATGAATGCTTGTGTAAGTTTAACCCTTGAGTTTTTTCCTTGGATTTATCTATTTTGACAAATGAACTTGCCTGTCATGCCTTAGCATACCTGTCAAGGTCTGCCTGGGTGAACTTGTAGTTCAGTCAAGTCATTGTAAGTTAGGGACCCAACTCTCTTGCGTGCTTTGTGTCAAGGGCAGTAGTGCTCCTCTAAACTGGCATGTGAAACATACTATCAGTTGTCACATGAAGGTATCCATTTGCCCAAACAGAACATACTAGCACCATACACCATACACTTCCAAAGCAGGGGATTCACCTGTTGAGATATCTCGACGAACGATTGGTTGGTCTTAGCAAGTTCCCGAGAAAGACTGATTCGGGACAGCAACCATCTTCTCCAGTTTTGTCACAACCTAGGTATCGTGGTAAATCTGGAAAAGCCCAATCTTCTTTCCAGCCAGAGCATTCTGTACCTAGGAATGGTGACAGACACAGCCTCCTTGAGCTTTCCCGTCAGACCAGAGGGTAGAGAGATTCAGGGCAGTAGCTCGCTCCTTCCTTACGAAGGAGCAACCAGCTCACCAGTGGCAAGTAGTTCTGGGCCTCTTGACTTCTCTGGAGAAGCTGGTCCCTCACTGGCGTCTTCATGTTCAGTCCGTGCAGTGGAGACTAAAGTTTTGGTCCCCAGCACGAGACTCCCCTCAGCTCCAGGTCCCTCTGTCGGCAGAGATGAGAAGCAACCTCCTGTGGTGGTTGGATGACCAGAAGCTGATGGTAGTTCTTCATTCGTCCCCTCTGGATCTTCTGTTCTTGGATGCATCTTCCAAAGGGTGGGGTGCTCATCTGGAAGAACTCCTGACTTCGGGGGTGTGGAGCACTCCCGACAAGCAGCTCCACATCAGCGTGTTGGAGTTGAAAGCTGCCTCCCTGGGTCTTCACAAGTTTCAGGAGAAGGTAATAGGCCACTCCATCATTCTGGTGTCCAACAACACTACGGTGGTAGCGTATGCGAATAAACGGGGGGCTGGTGTCACGCCAACTTCACTTGCTGACGGCTGAATTGCACCAGTGGGCGACCAACAACTCAGTGGAGCTCATGGCCAGGTACATTCCAGGCAAAAGGAATGTAGTGGCCGACAAACTAAGTCGTCAGGGACAAGTTCTAGGTATGGAGTGGTCTCTGCATCAGGACATAGCGGACAGGCTGTTTCATCTGTGGGGAAGACCCGTGTTGGACCTCTTCACTGTGGCAGAGGACGCCCTTCAACATCCTTGGGACCACCTGGAAGTTTACGCCTTCCCTCCATTCTGCGTGATCTGTCATGTCCTGAACAGAGTGATGAGTTCCAAGAATCTCAGGATGACCCCAGTAGCTCCTTTGTGGCCCCATGCAGAGTGGTTTCCAGTAGAGAGGTACCACCAATCAGTAGGGTCCCTGTCTCTTCACAGCTGGAGGTTATCCAGTATCACTTATGAGCCAGAGGTTTTTCTTGCAGAGCAGCGATTCAGGTATCTGGCTACCTCAGGAGGTGTATCAGGGCAAGTGGGCTGTCTACTGTGATTGGTGTCGTCGACAGGGTTTCTCTCCACTCGGAACTTCTGTTCAACAAATAGCGGACTTCCTAATCTATCTCAGAACAGAGAAAGACAGAAACTGTCTGTTTCTGCTGTCAAGGGCTACAGGGCTGCTTTAGGATTAGTTCTCCGTCTGGGAGACGTGGACATCTCTTCATCCTGGGAAATCTCTATGTTGTTCATTCAAGAGCTTTGAGCAGTCTTGTTCCCCAAGGGAACTCTAGCCTCCTACATGAGACCTAACTCTGGTGGTGCGTAGTCTCACTCAGGCTCCATTCGAGCCACTGCGTCAATTGTCAGACTGGGATCTGACTTTGAAAACAGTTTTTCTCCTGGCCTTGGCTTCCTCGAAGAGTTGGTGAGCTCCATGGTCTAGATTATGACAAACACACCAGGGGTTGGGGGTCTGAGGCTTTCCAATTTGTCCTGGAATTCGTGGCCAAGACTCAAAATCCCTCGGTTCACGATGACAGATTTGCCTCGTTTTCCATTCCTTCCCTTAAGGATTTTGTTAACAGCGATCCTCAGGAATTACTGCTTTGCCCCATCAGAACACTGCGTTGTTATCTGAAAAGGACTCGTCACCTAAGACCTACATGCCGTAGACTTTTTGTTAGCACAGGCAGAGCCAAGACAGGTGTCCAAGAATACCAATTCGTTTTGGCTGCGTACAGTAATTAGGCAAGCCTATGCCTCATCGTCAAGTTCTGTCTCCAATACCATGCATGCTAAGGCATGTGACATCAGAGGAATAGGTACCTCTCTGGCATTTAAGAACAACTTGTCTGTTCATAGGATTTTGAATTCTGGTTCTTGGCTTCGTCAGACCACATTCATTACCTTCTGCCTGAAGGACATTACCCACATGTCCTTGAACACTTTTCCTTGGGTCCGGTGGTGGCTGCTTAACAAGTTGTGTAGCTCATCCAGTGCCCCTGGCGGGATTGTTTGTATCTTGCCTAAGATGATAGTGTGGAAGAGAGAATGAGTGAGATGACTAGTCTCTTTTCTTTCCCTTTTTCCTTTCTTCTCTACCTAGAGGGAGTTTTGAAGAATAAGACACATCATATGCTGGAACTGACTTGATGCAGGTGAGTGTTGCAGCCATACTGTTACAGCATTTTTATGTTCCATACAACATACAAATTTGCCTCTCATTAGCCTGTACTTCACTCTCCGGCAAGGGGAGTGAGAAGTGGTGACAAACCTGTGGCTAACATGGTTTGTCGCTTGAAGAGATATAGTTCTCTTTGATTTCCATGTATGCAGTGAATCTAGCTTGCTGCATCGTATTTTAAACCCAGTGGACTGGGTGTTAGATACCCACTTATCTGACAACTCAGAGTCTTCGGTCCTCTTCCTTCAAACTCTAATTTCTAGGAAGAGTGACCAGGTGTGCTCAACCTCCAGTCAGTTCAGGATTCTCATACCTCCCTCCAAGTGTGAGTCTATCCTAATGTTAAGACCGAAGGTTTGTTCCGCGTATGAACAAATAACAAATTTTTAATTAATTTGTATTTTTCATAGCTAACAAACCTGAGGTCTTAACATAGACTGCCCACCTCTAGTCAACCCTTATGTCTTATCCTGGGTCAGAAGAAGCCTGAATGTGTCACGAGGTTCCAGCTGGGTCTCTGACCCACTTCCACCTCATCTGCGTATCAGATGCCAGATACCATGATTCCTTGCATATACAAATTTTTTTATTGTTTTTAAACTGGTTTCCAGCTGGTACCAAAAGATTTATCTTAATGTTGAGACCTGAGGTTTGTTAGCCATTAAAATTACAAATTAATTAAAATTTTGTCATGTTTCTAGCTGTGTATCACCTTGTTATCAGCTATGCCACCTCCTTCATCTAGGTCACCATCCAGTTGAGAAGAAAAAACAATTATACGAATTTTATGTCCTAGGTTCTGGGCCCACCTGTCTGTTAAATCATCTAATACCTAGGAGTCAGGCTTGCTCCCCTGCATGAGCAGTGATGATTCTAGGGATTCTGCCTTCATATCCTCATACTGTACCCTACTGTGCATATGGCTATGCAGGTCAAGTTATGGTCTGTCATCAGTTCTTCACTCAAGGAATCATATCCTTTGAAAGACTTCATTTCTACTCCTTTTCTTTATGCATCCAGAGATTTGACCTTGTTGCCCTTGGCTCAAAAGTTGACTGATGAAACATAACAGAAATATGCACCCTTTACTCTCACATTTACTCCTGCCTTGATGGTATTGGAACTTATAACCATACCAAGGCTTGAGGACTCTCCAGGCCACAACCTTGTACCTTGCTCCCTGCCCCACCTTCTACAGCCGTAATTGCCTAAAGTCCATGCCCTCCAAATTGTGGGATTCTGAAACTGTTAACCAGGATGGATCTTTCTTCATCTAGAAAGCCAAGTGGCTGAGAGTAGCAAGGAGCCCTCAATACATGATTCAGTTATTTCTCACCCTAGGATCATAGTTGTTCTCGAACTCCAGGCCATGACTGAGGCTACTCCCAAAGGGATGGCCATAGGCCCTGTTTTCATGAATGTCCTCCTAGCTGCTAGGGAGGATTCCTCTCAGTTCAGGGACTCTAGTTAGAGTATCACTGTTCTTTGTAAGATTATTGCTGTTTCCTCCCTGTTAAAACTGTGACTAGTTCCTACTGGTGGATTGAGCCTGCAAGTTATTATACAGTCAGTACTCAAGTCCTCTGCTTGATTCTCCAGTGACTCATCTACTTGGAAGGCAAGGGATTGTTTCACTACCCTGGATTGCAGATGGAGGAGAAAGGCTCCGAAGAGCATCAACTTCCTCCACAAAAGATGTACCCTCTAGTGGGGGTTTGTCTCCAGAGATGGAGAGCTTGGAGACTGAAGAAACATGAGCAGAGTTGGGTCATCAATGTCCTTCATCACTGGTACTGGCTACCCTTTCTAGAGTGAAGGTTTCCTCTGCCACTACTGTAACCATCTCAATCAAGGAGTTTTGACTCTCATACCAATAACAGTGAGAAGTACCAGGCACTCTGCGTCATGTTAGAGAACGGGCAATTGCAGTGACTTGTCTAAAACCATAAGGATTCTTCACTGGCATCTTCAAATTCTGTCACCAAAGGGGCTGGAAGCCAATTTTCATCCTAATCATCTGAACTCCTTCAGAAAGAAAATGGCTAAGTAGAGGATTAATGATGAAAGGCTACTTTCTTGCCTCATTGGATACAAAGAAGGCCTACTTTAATATTGTCATCTATTCAGTTTTGCTTATGTTTCTGTATTGGCTCACAAGAATTGGATCTGTCTGTGTTAACTTGACGACTAGTTGGTAACCGCTGTCAGAAGTTCTGCAATATCACCTATCTATTCTCATCAGCCTTTGTTGCTCCCCAAGACTTGCACATGAACTGGAGAGAACCAGTGACCTGACTTACCTATGTATAATCAAAATGAGGTGTTTGGGTTGGGTTTTCAAAAGACAATCTTTGGGGATTAGCAGGTGCTATGCAATGGTTTGGTGCAAATGCCCCCAATTGTAGGCCAAGACCTGTGAGGTCTTGATAGATCATCAGTATCCCTAGAAAAGCTAGCAAGTGCCAGCCACTTAAGGATTCAATAGCTACATCTTCAGCTCTAGTAATACTCAATATTCATAACATTTATTTTTCAAGGACCAGATTGTCAGAAACAGAATTTGTCCTTGCACAGACCTATTAGGAAATAAATTTAAATGAAAAAGTGAATGAAAAGGAATATTACCTATGCAGTATACTGTATACATGTAATGTGATTAACAAGGGAACAGGTGAAAGTTTTTAAAATAAGCTAGACTACTACAAAAATAACTTTTCAACAACACTTAGAACAGCTGATTTCAAACTGACTTACTAATATAAAATGGTTCATTGGGTTCAGTCTAAAGCTATAAATCTAAAATTTTCCATAATATTTGGACCTATTGGGATATTATCCCAGTAAATACCTGTTGCAGTATTTCCAGTACGAAAACATTCTTAAATGCCTCAAAGCTATACATAACAGAGAACTAACTCTTTCTGATAACTTGATTCATAATGAAAAAATAATCTGATTTCTCCTGTGAAGATCAACTTATTAAGTTATTCCTTGTGGCAAGCCCAAGTCTTATGCTTTAAAAAAAAATGAAAAATAAGTGTTATGGGTTCCAAGGCAACAGCGTACACTAAATTAAATAAAAATATTTTAGTATCTCCTGTCATCTAACATATCCATTTGTAAGCCAAATACCTGTAGCAGGATCTTAATTACATTGTACCTTGCTCAAAATAAAGACAGTAGAAAACGTTCTTGTCCTTTTGGACCCAGCTGCACTGCTGTCTGCCATATATGTCTCATTTGTTTCCTTTACAATGTTCCATTTTTGATTCTCTTGCAAAAACAAATCCTTTGGGTGAACCCTAAAAGAGTTGAGAAATGTGATTCAGAAGACTGTTAAATTACTTTACATACAACAAATGATGATGTTACTGACAGAACTTTTCTTTTCAAGCTTCTTGTTTTGTCTCCTTTTCATCTGCTTATCTATGTGTCTTTCTACATTGTGCCCTTATTTCTATAACATTAACTAAAAGCAAATACTAGTAATTACACAAAATGGTCCAGATCAAATGAAAACTAACTTACCTATGATGAAATTCTGCAACATGTATGTGCATTGGAAAGTACTTCTTGGATTAGTATCAATATCTCATGTTTTCAGGCCTACATATTAACAAGGTCGACTTTTCTTGTCATAAACCACATACCTTACAACTATAATAAAAAATATTACAGTAATAAAAATAAAGCAATTAAACAAACTGAACAAATTATCTTTTGAGAAAATGAGCTACTTCATTACCTAGAAGAAACCTGATACATCAAAACAAGCAGCCACCCAGACAGAACACCATTTCAGCCATAAATTAAACAAAAATGCTATAATGGATATCACTGAATGTTTTGAACCTACTAACAGGTGAATTTTTGTATGATAGTGATATTACATAATAGAAAATTATTCACATTTTCCAATAGAGGCAGTTCATTCTTTATGCCTGACATTCATATTACAATGAATAACTGTAGAAAACATCTGAATTACTACTTGTATTAATAAACAAAAATCATAACAGATAACATACGAGTGGTAGCTTTTTATGGAATCTAGGTTACATCCCCCCAATGACTCCTTCCAATAGCACCAAAAATTGCCTTGGATACAACATGATCAAATGAAATGTTTCCATTAATAAAACCTCCAACACATATACTATACATAAACTCACATACAGATGTTACAAATAATCTTGCCAGCCTGAAACTAGGTCTCATGTAACTGATTTGTAGTATAATCCAACCACCCACATGTTGGTGACACAAGTCGTCATCTACAGGATAAGTAAAACCTAAAAATTATCACATTTTTGGCAGATTTCACTAATGATCATATAAAAATTCACTATGGTAATATTGAGCAATCATCAATTCATCTTCATGCTCACCACATTCTGTGACTCTCACTGGGATACTGCTGCTGTAAGTGACATGTTGAGAAGCCACCTTCTGAGCAATTACATATATCTTTATATTCATTTAATAAAATGAATTTGCCATTTTCCACATGACTGCCTTTCAAGGTATATAGTCTATGATGATTACTCTCCTAATTTCCTTTGAACATTCACTGTAGAGGATTATTACGAAAAATTCTAATTGGTATGGACAGATTTTTTATTTATTGTATTTCATCTATTTAAAAATGCATTATGATATATGGTTTCCTTACTGATTCACCTCATCTCATTTCCAACACTTACTCTTTGGGTAACACAAAAGTTATAATGTATGACTATGTTGACAGTTTTACCAAAAAAAGAATCAACATAATAAAGACACTACAGTACATAAATACAGTATATTTACAAGTACCACTGCATAAATAAAACTTTCTCCTCTACTAACAGCATAATGTAAAAGCCATTCCCCATACTTCATAAGCCATTCACTTATCTGACGACCTTTGGATTATCAATATATGTGCTTCACACCAACCCCATAAATATATGGACCCCTTTTGCCCCTTAAAAAAAAGGAAGTAAATCTTTTCAATATCTAAGTTAATGGTTTCTAATGGAACGTTCTACTTTCAGTAAAAATTTGCTAAAGAACAAGGCATCATAATTCATCACGCTTCAGTTTATAGGTGGTGTGAATTTTATTGTATCACTGATTACAATACAGTACAGGTATTGATAAACAGAATATCAAAATAAATGATTGAATTATAATAAAGTCTCACTCGCAGAATACATGTATGAACTTGACATCTACTAAAAATATAATAGTCATATGTTCAGTTGCAGTTCATTTCGAACATGTATTCGGATTCATGAGGTAAAAATCTGACAATCTTCCAAAATTACCCTAAATCCTTCCCCTTAAGATACATTTCTTTTAAGTTCAGCTGGTAATTTTCCTTCACCAAATAGAAAGAGGCAGATTCTATCTCCGACCAATGATAGAGCAAAGTCCGCTATCAACACCTTCACAAGGATGTTCCGATACTGAGGAGGAAACAAATTGGAATTACAATGTAGAAACATGTATTTGCTGTACTGCATAATTGTATACCTGTATATTGGAGCACCTAATTTTTGGTTTACTACAACATTCTCACACTACTACTCAAGTCCTTTGCCAACCTAATACTACTCTATTCATGTTTGAAGTAAGAAAATAAACACAAAACTTACCTCTGGGGGGAAGTCAACAATCTCGAACTGCTGTGCAAATTCTGGAATTATTCCTAACGCAAGTGCCATAACAACACCACCAGAACACAACAGACTGTAGAGAAGTGCCTTATTCTCTGACAGACTTTCCATGAATGGATGGCCCTGTATAAAATAATGTACTTTAGCAATTAACTTAGTTATCTGAAAACACCTCAGTAACTTAATTCTTATCATTTGGCATCATGCTGAATTGTACACTGAAGATTACAAAATACAAAAGCACATGTCTGTGGGACCAGGGATGTGTTGAAAATGGGATACAGGTTAAAAGATATTTGCATTATACTATTTCAATTGCAGTAAGATACATGCATACAAAATCTATATGTAATTACAGATTTGAATACAAAACAAGACTTCCATTTCAAATTTACATCAAATTTCCTAAACATACTGTATAAAACATAAAGAAAACAACACAATTGTTCATTCACTTTACTCTTCCAGAGCAGTTTTACATAAACATTAGTATATGTATACAATGAAAATATTTACCCGATAATTGATGGCAAATGTAGATATTTGTAAAGTCATGGATATAACATACACTGTACTATTCAACAAACTTGGCTCAAATTCCTTCTCCAAATCAACGAACTTCTCCCTGGAAAAAAAAAAAAAAATTGCTTCTAAATTAAAAAAAAAAAACAATGAGTCATATTACAGTGTCACCCACCCAAAACTGTCTCACAGCCCGTAATAAAAGGATTTTGACAAAGAAAAAATCTATTTCTGGAGAGGGGCCCGTGTCACCCGGTGAAAAAGTCCATTCAGCACTTATTTCTAGGTAATTCCGTTGCTAGATACCAGAGAAAGCTAAATGAAATGCTGGAGTTACTACCCCCAGAGCGAGCCCCACTAGATGGAGTCGTGTATGGAAAAGGGTGAACTACAAAAACACAGAACCTTATCCTAAAGAGATTCCCAATGTCAAAAGTCCCAACGAGAGAGGTGCCGATACAAGCCCATGCACTACTCATGGACTGTATACAAGGCAACACTAGTCGCATTCCATGTTAGCACCCACCCCACTAGAATGATGTTTACCATGGGAGGAGAGAATGAAAAACAGGGTGGGTCACCGGGTGACAAGGGCCCCTCTCCAGAAATAGATTTTCCTTTGTCAAAATCCTTTTTCTGGATCGGGTCCCGTGTCACCCGGTGAAATAATAACAGAGAAATAAACATCATTCTTATGCTATTAAAGACTTAAATAGAAACGTTGAAAACTAGGAGAATTCTACCCTGAACATTAGTTAGGTCCTCTAAATTCATGTAATGAAAATAATGTAAGTGGTCACCGTCTAAGATCATGAGCTTAGAATTGAACCTGAATAGGCTTGTATTAAGAAAAATACTTTCTGCCTAATAGCAGACCCAATGACAATACCCCCCCTTAGCTCTGGTAATTAATTCAAATCAGAACATAGATCCATAAAAAACATACTTAAATTGAATTAGGGAAATTGAGTTAACCAGAAACAGACCTACTGACGTATCATATGTCAACTAAAATTGTCTGTTGGGTGCCAAGTGGACCACAAAAATGAGGACTTCAAAAAATTTCAACCTTAGTCAAGTTTGACTCGAATTCAAATGGTCGAAAAACGCAATTGATGAGCTAAAACTCTTACATTCTAGTAATATTCAATCATGTACCTTCATTTTGCAACAAATTGGAAGTCTCTAGCACAATATTTCGATTTATGGTGAATTTTTGAAAAAAACTTTTTCTTTTGGGACTTCGGTAACAAGGAAAATTTAAGAAATTCTTTGATTTTGTGGTAATTTTTGCACTGTTCTATATTAGCCGTTACATAAAGTTTTATACCATGAAAAAATGTGGCAATTTCATGTACAATACAACAGAAAATAACTCTTGGTTGTAGCTTTTATCAGTTTTGAGTCTATTTTCATATAAATCACGATAACTGCCAAAATTTCAACCTTCGGTCATATTTGACTCAACCGAAATGGTAAAAAAACGCAATTGTAAGCTAAAACTCTTACATTCTAGTAATATTCAATCATTTACCTTCATTTTGCAACCAATTGGAAGTCTCTAGGACAATATTTCGATTTATGGTGAATTTCCTAAAAAACTTTTCCTTAAGTCCAGAAATTCAGGACATCAGAGTTTGAGGGGCTGTAATGTTTGCACTGTTTTATATTAGTCGTTACATAAAGTTTTATATATGGAAATGTGCTGAATTTCATGTAGAATACAACAGAAAATAACTCATGGTTGTAGCTTTTAACAGTTTTGAAATATTTTCATATAAATCACGATAACTGAAATTTCAACCTTGGTCAACTTTAACTCAACCAGGGGAAATGGTAAAAACGCAATTATAAGCTAAAACTCTTACATTCTAGTAATATTCAATCATGACCTTCATTTTGCATCAAACTGGAAGTCTCTTGCACAATATTTCGATTTATGGTGAATTTCTGAAAAAAAAATTTTTCCAAAACCCTGCACGTAGCGCACTATTGCAACATCTCAGAAATTCTTTTGTCAAGTTGTGGGGGTAATGTTTGCATTGTTTTACATTAGTCGTTACATAAACTTTTATAAATGAAAATCCAAATTTCATGTAGAATACAACAGAAGATAGCTCATGGTTGTAACCATTTATCAGTTTTGAAATAAAAATAAATCACAATACCCTGCCAAAATTTCAACCGGTGTCAACTTTAACTGAGGCCGGAAATGGTAAAAAGCAATTGTAGAGCTAAAACTCTTACATTCTAGTAATATTCAATCGTTTACCTTCATTTTGCAACAAATTGGAAGTCTCTAGCACAATATTTCGATTTATGGTGAATTTTTGAAAAAAACTTTTTTTCTTAAGGAGATAACGTCCCTGAACATCTCAGAAACTCTTTTGTCTCGTTGTCATAAATTTCCAGCTTTGATATTAGAAGGACAAAAGTTTTATATATGAAAAGCAATTTCATGTACAATACAACCAAATAACTCATTTTCTTGGGCTATCAGTTTTGAAATTTTTCATATAAATGATGAAATACAAAAATTCCCTTCTATCTCTTTCCACTTCCACAAAATGGATTCAAACTGCAATTGTAAGCTAAAACTCCTACAGTCAGGTAATATTCAATCAATTAGCTTCATTTTTCAACAAGCCCAAAGACTCTAGCACAAATTTCGATTTATGGTGAATTTTTGCCCTCAGGCATTTTTTTTCCGCTGGGTGCCCAAATTCATGCATCAGGCATAATATTTATCTGTGTTGCTTTCCTCGTTTTACAATTTGTTATATACCAAAATCATTCAATTTAGTGTACAAAACAACTAAAAAAATTAACTCATTAGGCATGAACCTGAAGGTACGCCTGCTATAGTCTGAATCCCAGAGTTTTAGGACCTTTCTATATTCCAAGATGTGATAATGATATTTTTTTCATTTCTGATGGTTGCATACTAAACTTCACGGCAATGACAAAAAAGGAGCCAAAAATGAACTTAATCTTAAAAACTAAAGACTTGCCGTGATTTTTTGAAAAAGGAGCCAAAAATGAACTCTTAATCTTAAAAACTAACGCTGTGATTTTTTGAAAAAAATTTTTTTCCAGTGGAAGCGCTAACTTAACCTAGGCAGACTGAAAAAGTTTTTGTAAACAGGCCATTCTTAAGACCCCAGAACTCTGGCCGGAGGTTGATATGAATATGATATGGGGGGAACAACAGTCCAGCTATATATATATATATATAATATATATATCTATATATATTATATATATATTTTTATTCAGTTGGCCCTGAAAAATGGTACAGCCTCCCATTTTACTAATTCAAATTTTTAACAGGGTTTTTAGGCTTGCTTTGCCTGTATATATATGCCTTATAAATATCTATATATATATAGGATGCATCCTGCTATATATGATAATATATGAGGGTCAGAGCCTCTGGCCAAATGTCTAGTGAAAATTATTTATATTAGGTTTTGGTATATATATATAAAGAAAACTATATATATATATATGTGGGGAGGCAGATATACATATATATATACAAGGGGGCTGATGTGTTGGCTGAACCCGCATACATATAGGTGGATATTGGGAGTGAGAGCTGACGGCTGTCTAGGGGCAGAGACCTGAAATAGTCCATTCAGCACTTAGCAGGGGCTCTTGAAGATAATGAACTTCTTGCCGGACTTGGGATATTATCGGCAAATTGGGGTATTTTTTTGCTCGTTTTACTATTGACACTAATGAGTTATTACTAATTAGGCTCTTATTATTATTATTATTATTATTATTATTATTATTATTATTATTATTTAATACCTTTAAAAACATATTAACAAAATTCATTTCCAGGTGAAACTGGTTGGAAAGAGTTTTCTTAAATGGGATCAGTACTGAAAGGATTAACCTAAATCTTGGCAAGCCTGAGCTTACCACCTGTGTCAGAACTGAGACTCCAAAATTGACTCTGAACACCTGTGCTTTTTTTTTAAGAGGCTAGGATGAAAAAATTAGGGCAATGGAGATTCAAGAATGGACCTTTGCTTTAGTGTCCCATTAAGATGTCTTGTAATATGGGCTCATCTGTGGATGATCAGTCTCTTGTGAAATGCTGGAGTCCTGTCCAACTGAAGCCCCATTTTCAAAACATGGGCCTGTTATAACTGGGGTACCATCCAGAACCCGAAAGGGGTAAGAAACTGCTCCCAAAGGGACTCACGGATTTGTTTAGCAAGCTGGCGTGAACTTTTGCTGAGAATGCATCCATTAGAGTCCTCAGGAGACGATGTGTCCAGGGAACTGAGGGCTATTTATGGATCCTGCCAGACAGATCATCCTGGTTTATGAGTACAAGAAGTCTGCTTGAAAACCCGGAGAAATCTGCCTGGATAACCAGGTGCAGTGGCAAGGTTGAAGCATCATCCATTCCCTTCCTTTTCAGTCAGTGGTAACATAGCTTAGAAGACTTGTTCCTAGTGCAGAAATTGCCTTCATGCTGGGACACCATATATAAAGTAATCATGCTAACCAAGATTTCAGACTGGAGGGGAAAAGTATTTCTTGTGTGTACACCAAAAAATAGAAAAGAGAAAGGAAAAAGAAAGAAAACAGGTGATTCAGTGACAGAAAGTATTGAGATTGATCTCTTATTAAAGGCTCTGTAAGTAAATTAGGGAAGCCATGGATAGAAGTAAAATAGAGAAGAAAATAGGTCTGACAAAAAGCAAGAAAGATAAAGGAGTTGCAGTAAAGATGATTCAACATAGGAAGGAGTGGTAAGGGCAGTGGTGCAAATGGCACACACTGCTGTAAGCAATGCCAGAAAGTAAAGGAAAATTTGAATGGAGTAAGGTGATTTTGGAGAATATTCCGTAACGGTATAACCAGGGGGAGATAGTTGAGATCTGGGAAAATTGGTTTAAAAAAGGGTGTAAAACAGTTCTTTTTAGTAAAAGGGAGAACCTTGCTGATGGATAAGAAAGGAAAAAGAAAAGGGGGACTTGAGTAACTGTTTTGCAATGCCATAACAGGAGACATTGCCTGGATTATCGAAAGTAGCGGAAAAAGGTTTACCACTCAACTTATGAACGCAGTTACTTCTGGATCGTTTGTAACTTGAATTGTTTGTTAGTTGGTTTTAATATGTAGTGGAGAATTTTTGTTGATGCTTACATTCCTGAATTAACTTGAAGTCATAGATTCTACTATTTTCACTGCATTTTAAAATCATACTGTAATATCAAGAATTATTTTGGATGCTAAAAAGTCCAGTAAGAAAATATTTATTCATGCAATATTCAAAATTTAGTATTTTTTCCATGCTTTTAAAGATAACAACTTGGAATGTAAGTTATATAAGACGGAGTTTATGGAAGAGGAAAATATAGAAAATAGGAATTGAGAGGAAATATGAAAATGGGAATTCATCACAGAACGGAGTTTAAATCAGGAAGATAGAAATAAGGAGAATATTTTATGACTAGGACCACGAGAATTCTCACAATTGTAAGAAAAATACATGGTAATTAGTCACGAGAATACTTGGGATAATCAGGGAAGGAGTCAAAGGAACAGGTTTTCTTCTTCCTTGTGTTCCTCTGTTCTTTGCAAAAATTCTTACTAACAGCATAGAAATGCAGAGCAAAATTTTAACTTGACCCTCTGTATCTATGAATGCTTGACGGAGCGTAAAACACACACACACACACAAACACACACATATATGAATGTCTTTTCCTGTAATACCACAGTGTAATATGAATATAAGAAGGCCCATAAAACACTATTTAAACGTTGCAACGATAATAATAAGCCACTTGCTTCTGTGCCCCTGTTCACTGGTAGAATATGGACAGGTGTAAATAAAACCTACGGATTCATCAAGTAGCCTGCTCGGAGAGAGCATAGCGTTTTTACAACCTTCCGAGTCAAGAATAAGTCACATGAGGCGGAGTTTGGCGGAGACGAAACCGACAGGTATATATGAAACCTACGGGTTCATCAAGAAGCCTGCTCGAGGAGAGCATAGCACTTCATAACCTTCCGTACAAACTATAAATCCAAAACAGACTGCGACCGAATGGGAGCTATAGACTCCGTGACCGCTGGTTTGTTGTAGGATAGCGGAGCATTCCTGCACTTGACAAAACCAGTCGAAAACGTATGAGAAAAAGGCATGCTGGAACGGATGCCGGAGCAGAGTACCGTAGCAGCCAAAGCCTAGTCAGACCAGGAAAACCCCGGAGAAAACCGAGAGAAAACCGGGCTAACAGGACAAAACTCATAGACATAAAAACAGAGTCAACGGAACATTCGAAGCGATCATGTTTGAACAAAATGTGGGAAGGTTATGAACTGTTGGAAGTGGGCGCACTCCGAGCCAAGAGAGGAAAACCCGGAGGAGGATATCCTGAACGAAGTGATAGCGGTGGGGAATAAACGCCGACCGCTAAACACTAAAACCGCCGTAGCAGTAAGCAAGGAGAGCGCCCAACAAGATAACGAAACACCGAACAGGTAGTAGCAAAAAGGAGGGGGAACGCCGAAAGTAAATAAAGCGGAAGACAGTTAGGTGGAGAACGCTAACTGGCCTCGTATGAGATCCCAACAGTGAGGTGCGAACGTGTAGGAAGCACCACGAAGAAGGAAATAGTCGACGTAAAAAAGGAAGGGGAAGGATAGGCCAGGAGGTTGGGCCCGAGGGGGTAGCTCGTAGCCTAAACGCTAAACATCACTCCCGTAAAGAAGCCATGATAAAGGCGAATGGGCCCGAGTGGGTAGCTCGTAGCCTAAACGCTAAACATCACTACCATAATAAAATCACTCGTAATGAAGTCATGAAAAAGCGAATGGGCCCGAGGGGTAGCTCAGAGCCAAACGCTAAACAGCACTTCTCGTAGTAAATGGGTACAGAACAAACAAAATTAATCAAACCCACTAAAGATAGGGATCATTAATGGTAAAACATCCCAAATAAAAGGGATACAAATAAAAACAAAACAAATATGCGAGCCAAGACCAAGAGAGGTCAAGAGACGACGTGAGAGGAGATCGAGACGCGGGCGTTATAAATTCCTTTAATTATTAAACTAAAGGAAAATAAGAAGCCTCAATCGCCTAAAAACAACAAAACACTGGTACTCAAGTAATTGAAGAAGAACCTTGCGAGGATGCCATAAAAATCCAAAATAGAGCACAAAATAAGGATCACAAAATTACGTGTGAACGAAAAAACGTGCTAAAATGGAATGCGGCTAGTGTTGCCTTGTATACAGTCCGCGAGTAGTGCTTGGGCTTGTATCGGCACCTCTCGTTGGGACTTTTGACATTGGGAATCTCTATAGGATAAGGTTCCGTGTTTTGTAGTTCACCCTTTTCCATACACGACTCCATCTAGTGGAGCTCGCTCTGGGGGTAGTAACTCCAGCATTTCATTTTAGCTTTTCTCTGGTATCTAGCAAAACGGAATTACCTAGAAATAAGTGCTGAATGGACTATTTCACCGGTGACACGGGTCTCTCCAGAAATAGATTTTTCCTTTGTCAAAACCCTTATATATATATATATATATATATATATATATATATATATATATATATATATATATATATATATATACATATATATATTGTAAAAGAATAGCACCAAGATAAGCTGATAAAACACCCTCCTTTCTGTTTTGCTTGGCCGATTGATAAGCCTCTGTCTATTTTGACCTGTGTAAGTGTAGTAAATCGAGGGATGGGTGAAGAAAGGAAATTCCAGAGAATAATTAAAGACTCTCCCAAGCAGATAATCCTCGCCTAGGGCAGTAACTGGCTTGGTGCTCTTTCTTGGTACAGTCCCAGCGACCTAGGTCAAGACATCCCCCCTCCCCTACACCCGAGCAGAAGCCATAAAAGGCTCCAACGTGCATTTCTGGTCAGCCTCACACACAGCTCAGACCTGAATGGAGGAGGTCTCAGAAGTATATATATATATATATATATATATATATATATATATATATATATATATATATATATATATATATATATATAAATATATATATATATATATACATACATATACATATACATATAGCGGTTATATATATATATATATATATATATATATATATATATATATATATATATATATATATATATATATATATATATATATCATATATAATGATCCCTGGTCCAGTTGTGTTTGGATAAGTCAAAGTCCTAATGTGCATCCCAGTAATTGAGAGAATACTTTTATGTATGTATATATATATATATATATATATATATATATATATATATATATATATATATATATATATATATATATATATAATAAGGCCCATAAAACACTATTTAAACGTTGAAACCATATATTTCGGGCACTTGCTTCTGTGCCCCTGTTCACTGGTAGAATATGGACAGATGAAATGTTACAAGGGTACATATACAAAGCATATATAGGTGTGGCATTAAGTCTCCGATGGTATGCAGGTGACTGTTTCCTAAGAAGGAGGAGAATAACCAATTCCCTAGTGGTTTTTGGCCTCATTAACTCCCGCTTGGCGACGATTCTGGAGGTCGTGTTTCCTGGGACACCTTCTTCAGAAGCGGTCTGAGGATTAAAGCGTCGATGTCGTCCGACTTCCAATGTCCTCCTGACAAGTTCATATTGTTGGTTTGATTGATGATAGATTCCAGCGTCTTTCTTCTCATCCTCCCACGTCAAACATGCAGAGGATTTTATAGAAAAATTTAAAAGTTTAAACATCGCCTCAAACAACATCAAATTGCTCAGCCTCGACGTCGAGTTATTATTTACTAAAGTCCCGATCACCGACGTGTTGCCTTTCTTAGAGAGGAAGTTACAACCATATGAAGACCATTTTTCTCTTGGCATAGATAAAACTTTACAACTTATCAACCTCTGTGTAACTAACGTGTTTTCTTTCAATGGTAATTTTTACAAACAAAAATTTGGCTGTAGCATGGGAAGTCCCCTATCACCCATTTTAACAAACTTATACATGGAATATTTCAAAACAGAACTTTTGTCGTCTATAAAACCCCGCAATATGATCTGGCTTAGATACGTAGATGATATTTTTACTTTCTGGGACAATAGCTGGGGAGACTTTAATGAATTTTTTAATAGACTAAATTCGCTAGTTCCGACCATAAAATTCAAAACGGAATGGGAAAAGGAAGGGAAACTGTCGTTCCTAGATGTACTGATCATAAGAGAACAGAACAGATATGCCTTCACAGTATATAAGAAACCCACTTTTGCTGTTTCCTATACAGTATTCATTTCTTAAGCTTCCACGACATCTCCGTAAAGATCATGGTAGGGTGCAACTTATTCCTCAGGGGGCTTAGAATATGTTCAAATGGGTATCTAGACAAAGAATTCAACACAATCCGCCAACACCTAACGCAACTGCTCTACCCACCCCACATTATCGAGAAGGCTATCAACAAAGCAAATAAAATATACTACAAAGGTCCCACTCACAACAGACAAATAGGTTTTAATAACAAAATAAAGCTTCCGTACGATGAAAACATCCAAAAAGCCACAGAACAACTCAGGTCTAACAAGCCTTTCATCTTCCATTATCCCAAATCCATCGGGAGCTCGCTCATTAACGTATACTTAAATGACAAAGGGGAAGAAGCCGGAGTTTACAAGATACCGTGCAGCAACTGTAGTGATTTACGTAAGGGAGACAGGTAGATCGCTCTCGCAAAGAATAACAGAGCACAAGGCTGGTAAGATATGCTTCGGAGAGTTCAGGGATTTTCCTACATATCAGAGATACTGGCCATTCCATAAACTGGAGGGGGGGCAGAGCTGGTTTTCAGAAATAGCTGTCCGTACAAAAGAAAGATTCTGGAATCTGCTATCATCAATCAAACCAACAATATGAACTTGTCAGGAGAACATTGGAAGTCGGACGACATCGACGCTTTAATCCTCAGACCGCTTCTGAAGGAGGTGTCCCAGGAAACACGACCTCCAGAATCGTCGCCAAGCGGGAGTTAATGAGGCCAAAAACCACTAGGGAATTGGTTATTCTCCTCCTTCTTAGGAAACAGTCACCTGCATACCATCGGAGACTTAATGCCACACCTATATATGCTTTGTATATATACCCTTGTAACATTTCATCTGTCCATATTCTACCAGTGAACAGGGCACAGAAGCAAGTTTGAAAATATATGGTTGCAATGTTTAAATAGTGTTTTATGGGCTTTCTTATATTCATATTACACTGTGGTATTACAGGAAAAGACATTCATATATGTGTGTGTGTGTGTGTGTGTGTGTCATTACGCTACTTACAAGCATTCATAGATACAGAGAGGGTCACAAGTTAAAATTTTGCTCTGCATTTCTATGCTGTTAGTAAGAATTTTTGCAAAGAACAGAGGAACACAAGGAAGAAGAAGAACCTGTTCCTTTGACTCCTTCCCTGATTATCCCAAGTATTCTCGTGACTAATTACCATGTATTTTTCTTACAATTGTGAGAATTCTCGTTCCTAGTCATAAAATATTCCTCCTTATTTCTATCTTCCTGATTTAACTCGTTCTGTGATGAATTCCCATTTTCTATATTTCCTCTCAATTCCTATTTTCTATATTTCCTCTTCCCATAGGAAACGATGTTGCTCCTACGACATTCCAAGTTGTTATCTTTAAAAGCATGGAAAAAATACTAAATTTTGAATATTGCATGAATAAATATTTTCTTACTTTTACTTTTTTAGCATCCAAAATAATTCTTGATATTACAGTATGATTTTAAAATGCAGTGAAAATAGTAGAATCTATGACTTCCAAGTTAATTCAGGAATGTAAGCATCAACAAAAATTCTCCACTACATATTAAAAACCAACTAACAAACAATTCAAGTTACAAACGGCCATCCAGAACGTAACTCGTTCATAAGTAGGGTGGTAAAGATGAAGGTACTACTTTCCCGATAATCCACAAAGCAATGTCTCCTGTGATGGCATTGCAAAACAGTTACTCAAGTGTAATTTTTTTCTTTTTCCCTTTCTTATCCATCAGCAGCTTTTCTCCCTTTTACTACCAGGAACTGTTTTACACTTCAATTTAGCAATTTTCCCCATTTATCTCAACTATCTCCCTCCCTGGTTATACCGTTACAACAATATTCTCCAAAATCACCTTACTCCATTCAAATTTTTCCTTTACTTTCTGGCATTGCTTACAGCAGTGTGTGCCATTTGCACCACTGCCCTCTTTCAAAGCTTCACTACTTAGTATTAGAATCATCTTTACTGCAACCAGCTTTATCTTTCTTGCTTTTTTTTCAGACCTATTTTCTTCTCTATTTTACTTCTATCCTCTGGCTTCTCTAATTTACTTACAGAGAGCCTTTATTAAATTCCTGATCTCAATACCTTTCTGTCACTGAACTCTCAGGTTTTCTTTCTTTTTTCCTTTCTCTTTTTCTATTTTTTGGTGTACACACAAGAAATACTTAACCCACACTTGAAGCACAATTAGCATGATTACTTTATATATGGTGTATAGTGACGTTGAAATTTCTGCACTAGGAACAAGTCTTCTAAGCTATGTTACCACTGACTGAAAAGGGGAGGGGGGGAATGGATGATGCTGCAACCACATGCCACTGCACCTGCTTATCCAGGCAGATTTCTCGAATGTTTTCAAGCTGTATCTTCTTGTACTCATAAACCAGGATGATCTCCCCTATGTTGGACAGTCCCTAAATAGCCACGGTTCCCAATTGAGCAGCACAAGCTTAATAATGAGGGCATTTACCACCATGCATTCTCAGCAGCAAAAACAATCTTGCTAAACAAATCATGAGTCCCTTAGGCAGCTGGACTTTCGGGTTCTGGATGGTACTCCAGTTTAACCCATACCCATACACAGCACCAGGGGGCTTCAGTTGGACAGGACTCCAGCATAGCACAAGAGATCTGTCATCCAACAGCAGCTGAGCCCATATTACAAGACATGCTTAATGGGACACTAAAGCAAAGGTCCATTCTTGAATCTCCATTGCCCTGGGGTTTTTCATCCTAGCCTCTTAAAAAAAAGCACAGGTGTTCAGAGGCCTTATTTATATGAATCCCACAGTCTCAGTTCTGACACATAAGGTAGCTGGCAGCTGCTTAACAAGATTTAGGTTAATCCTTTCAGTACTGTATCCCATTTACTAAAAACTCTTTCCAAAGCCACACTTTCATGCAAATGAAGTTTTGTTATTGATATGTTTTTAAACATGACTATTAAATAATAATAATAATAATAATAATAATAATAATAATAATAATAATAATAACAATAATTAGTAATAACAATAATTAGTAGAGACAATAGTAAACGGCAACAAAATACCCCAATTTGGTTATAATATCAATGGGCACATAAAGCATTATTATCTCTCAATCCAAGAGATACATACATCCACTTACATCAAAAGTGTTCCACCAAAGTAGGAATCAGCCCTAAAAAGTCAACATCAAAACAAGGCTGATGATTAAGCATACAGTCTTGAAAACAATGGGTACCACTTCCCAATGCCAATCTATCTCTCTCACTCTGATTCTCTATCATTAACCTCCCTAAACTCACTGTCAGATGATACATCACTCTCATAATGAGCATTACTCATCATTTTGCGCTCACTACCACTCATTATGGATGGTGTATGAAAAGATGCACACTAAAAAAAAAAAAAAAAAAACTATGGTCACTCCATGATAATGTGAGATAGCTAATTTCAAAATAATAATAAAAGTCTTGCTCCAAAACAATTTGTGCCAGGCCACATTCTCCTCCTCTGAAGTCGCCAACTGGCTAGCCATTCGGTGTTGGAGCAGCTAAATATGAGTGGTATTACTGATGTTTCAGCACTTGAGTCATAAAAACAATATATCTGAGAAACATCACCAAATACCTTACTGATAGCTTGTAGATGTTTCAGAAATGTCGTGGACCACAAAGGGTTCAAGATATAAATTTCTAATTATATTCTTTTTATTTCACTGATTTGTTTCCCCATAACCATGGAGTTGACCTCCCTCACCAGTCACTCCCCCATTCTTATCTCACCAAACTCATACAAAGAGTGAGAGAGAGAGAGAGAGGAAAGTATGAAAGAGAGAGTTTATAAATTAACATTTTAACTAAAAACCTTTATATTACACTAGTAACTCGAAACATAACACTGTACGATTGTTACAAAAAATATGAAGCCAAAAGGATATTTCCCTATAACTTACTTTGGCGGTGACCATTCGTTAGCATTTTTGACAAGGAATACTAAGCATGTGAAGTGCACTGTGAACTGCAGCAATACTGTCATAATTGTGTAAACGTTGAAAATGTTGGGAAGTGGTCTCTCTTTGCTGAGAATCTTCAAGGGCTGAAAAAAATCATCATAAATAAGAAAAAGCAAATTAGGAACAAAGAAATCCATAACTAATGCCATATGGATGTATAACATCAACTCTTAAAAAACGCAGTTTCACATCATGACTTTTTAAAGGCATTTACCTACTTGGCAGGAGCTTTGTTACTCACATTTCCTACTGTTTTATCATAAAACAATTTTCATGGGTTATATATTTGAACTAAAATTTAAGTGGCCTTAATTGAAAGGACCTGGATCTAATGATTAGGTCTGAAATTCTGTAGCTCCATTCCATAATTGATCATAACTGCAGCAACATTTTTAGATAACTGTGTGGTACTGAACTTTACAGAAGAGAATGCAAGGCTTTAGGAATTAACTGCTTATCTACTGTACTACTTAATGGTGCATAGTATAATCTCAGAAAATTTTAAAGGATGAGGGGAAAAACATCCAAACTGAACTAACTTAACAACACTGTCAAATAAATAGTTAGGTCTGTGATAAGAAATAAAATATAACTCAAGTTTTTGCCCAACAACTTAAGATGCAAAAAGGAGGCAATATTTGGAACAGTGAAGAATAATAGAATTAAAACATTCCTCTATAATTCACAAGTAATTCTTCTTCTTCGTTTAACATGCTTTTTCCCATTTTTCATATGGGGTAAGCACAATGCCTTCTTTTGAAGGACTTTGATTTGGCGTTGGGATACGCCGTAGCCTCGATCGGCTGCCCTGCCTGACATCGCTTAGACCCAGGTAGCACATGTGTATTTGTATCGTGCCAAATTCCCAGCTCCCTTTCTCCCAGCAGCGAGGAGACGTGAGTGGTTAGGCCGACAATTCGAGACGTGTAAGGCGTCTGTTATGTTTTTAGAGGATGTTGGAGTGGCTTTGTTTGTGTGTGTATTAGTCTGTAACACCCATCTGCTTTCAGCAAACCTATCCGTTGATTACATACATAATCCCGGGGTGTCTACATGGATAGCAAATTGTCCACCCCTCTGACCAGCCGGCTGCGGATTTGAACCCACGACACAGACTTCTTATGAAGTCCGAGTCTGCTGCTCTACCGACCGAGCCATCGAGGCTCCCTATAATTCACAAGTACAGGTGTCCTAAAAACATTTTTCAAGCAACTGAAGAAGAGGTAGACTAGATATTTTTTGCAAAAATGAATATATGTCAGAACAACACAAATTCTAAATGAGTTGCAATTAGTTAACAAAAACATTTGGTGCTGGGGTGGATCCAGTTTTCTAGATCTAATGAAAAGCATACTGTGAAGTTTGACTTTTAATAAAATCTCTGTCAAGTCATTCAGCAGCAAGATATCTACACTCAGGAGATGGGATTGGTACAACAGAGTCGCATAATCTGTGTAAGCAACGATCTTGCTTTCAATGCTAAATCATATATTTTGCTTACGTAGTATATATAGTACTTGGCTAAGAACTCTACTCTGAGGAGCACCAATAAGTACATTCAGGAATTTCAGTTAAATTGTTCAAATCTATAGTTTCTGCTTAATAAAGCAGCTCCACACACACACTATTCTAGTTTAACGCATCTAAATACACATGCATTACTACATTCATATCCAGTATTTACCATTATTTTAAAGGGTATTTATGGGTAGTATAAGGTGCAGAGTGCTCAAAAATAAACCTCGAACATTTAAATCAGTTATCTATACTATCTATCAAATAATCAATCATCTAGCTTAATTTCAAATTGTTTTTCATAGTTCCTGAAATTTTGACAAATTTTCGTCAATTAGCTGGCCAAGTTCATGAATAACATAAGACCTACCAGGGAAATTTTCAGCCAGTAATAATAAAACCTATTTTTCTTGTTTTTAGAGCAATATTATAGTTATTTTATTACTCTGAGATGATTTCGTAAGTTGAGCATCTGCAGAAACTTAGTTAACACCACCCTGCTAAAAAAATTGTTCAAAGCTTTTAAACATTTCACATTACTGCTCCTCATTAAAATTCATTTCAAATTACTTAATGGTCTCAAAAATAATTTTTTTTACACTAATCTACATCATATAGGTGATTTTCAGCAAATCTGGTTGATTTTCAGTAAGAAATAATTGTGTGTAAATATAAATGCATCTTCATTCTGATTATAATAACATAATCCTATTTTCAAACTTTTAAATGGCATACCCATGGGAGTCAGTCCTCAGTGACAAATGAAAATTTGAGTAAGGGACAAGTCCAAAGGATGAAAAGTAAGAATGAAGATAAAGTAGCTGAGTGTCAGAGAGAGACAGCAAAAGAAGCTTGAGTATCATCTAGACTGTGCTGCATAAGACACATTGTAGCAACTCTTGAGTGAAGAACCACAGAAGCTAAAATGATGAATAGTAGACATCCAAAATACTCTTTCAATAAAATCAAACATGCTGAAATCATCATATTCTTCAATACATTACACATACTTTACCTCCAAAAGATTTATTAGAAATTACAGTAATACCTCAATCTTACATGCTTCCAGTTGTGCGAATTCACAGACACACAAACTTTTCACTGGAACCTAACTAATTAGCATATGCAATTTTTTCAGACTCACAACATTTGCAAAATACTTGAGAAGCCCTGCAGAAGTGGTTATGTTTAATTTTTTATGTAAATTACAAGTTTTCATACTTTTATGTGTAAAACTGGCATGAAAAATTTCTATTATTTTTATTTTTGTACATAAAAACTGTATGATACTAAAATCACAAAACAGCTGTCGATGTAAACATCTCTCTCTCTCTCTCTATGGTACTTTAGTATTTGCTTTGACGTATAAATTGTATTTTTGTTTCTCTCTCTCTCTCACTGAGATAAGAGATTTTTTATGCATATGTAATATACTGTGTATGTTTGTTTGTTTTGTATACTGTAGTTTTATAGATAACTGTGACGTTAGTTGTTATTAATTTTTTCATATTTTCCATGCTATAATTACATTATGCATTTCTATAGTAAACTATACAAAATTTTAAAGAATACATATTGATTCCCAGTCCGAAGCTTTGGAGCGAGGGGGGGTGTAACCTAACTGTCAATTACCTTGACATATTGACTGCGAAGGGTAGAAAATGTCGTCCACTTGATGGTCAAATATGTTGCCCACTCAATGATCAAATAAAATATGTACTGCTATGAAAGATACTGAAAATTCTCTCTCTCTCTCTCCCTCTCCTTCATAAATCATGAATTTCCATCTTTTGATGTCTAACATAAGAATACCTACTCACTCTCCCTCTCTCTCCGTAACAATTCATAAATAAATTCAATGTATGGGTATGGGTAACACTCCAAACTTACACAAATCCTTGCCTTACATGAGGGGGTTCTGGAACCTAAACTAGCGTAAGTTTGAGGTATTGCTGTAATGTTATCACTATGGTCATGTTTTATAAATCAACATGGAAGCATCTCCTCCAGCATAAAAATGCAAAAAAATTACTAGATATGTGTATGGTAACAACAGAATCTCTATAATTACACTGAATAACAACAGTAGAGTTTATAAAACAGCTCACCTTACCTTTGATCTAGATATAAACAAAAAGCAGGCAGCTAATAGCAGTCCCTGTAGTGTTGCTTGGTAATCTGAAAACTTGATACCATCTAAGTATAAAACAGACTGAGAATATGCTAAAATTAAAGCATTCAGAGCTAAAATTTTGAACATTTGCAGTGTGGTAACCAGAGTACATCTTCCCTGTTTGATGATGTGGCAAACTGTGGACAAAGAGAAAAATGTCAAATATTTAAGCTTATTGTATGACTGGATTTTTAATGAAAAAATTTTTCACACAATGTATAAAAAAATCATGCCTTTCTTGGACTTGGTAAGTGACTATGATTATTTCAACCAGTAACTTGACAAAGGCACAAAATGACAAATTTTAAATAAATTTTATTTTTCGAAAATTCTCTAGCTCCTGCTGATGTAAAAAAAAAAAAAAAAAAGTACAAGGATTTTGGTGGCAACGGGAGCTAGCCAAGATGATGGAAAGGAGGGAGGTACAGCCGAATGCCTTAACCCATCTCGGCTACAACGCATCAATTTCCTTAAGCCCAGGTAACTAAATGAGGGGTGTCTTGAGGTGGGCCATATACATTAAGACCACAGGTTTCTTAGTTATGAAAAATACAAATTGACTTAAAATTTGTCATCTGTTCACGTACAGAACAAACCTTTGGTCTTAACATAAGGGAGACTTACTCTTGGAGGGAGGATAAAGAAAGCCTCAGAACTGACTGGCGGTTCAGCGCACCTGGCTTCACTTCCTGGCCAAAGAAGGACTAGGAAGGAGTCATATGCCTCTAATCTGTTCAGTAAAAGGTTACTCAGCAGCCAGACTTCTGGGTTAAGAGATAATGTGAACTCCTGTTACATTGTGTCTTGTAGGAAAATAAAGAACCTGCAATTGTCGGAGACAACAAAACTTTCACGTTAGCCACCAACCTTGTTTGTTATCATTTCCTCTCTCCCCTTGTAAGAGAAAGGAAGCAATTTACTTCCATATATAGTCTGTATTGTGTAGAAACAATAAAAAACCAATGAAATGGGGCTCTCTCACCTGTATCTGACCAGTTCCAGTGCATGATGGATTAATTCTCTCCACTGCCTGCCAGTAGAGGAGAAAAAGAAAGAGAAAGGAAGACGACCAGCCATCTCATTCAAAAATGACATTTTTACGATAAAACAAAGTTTTATATATACTTACCAAGTAATTACATTGCTAATAGTTCCACTTGCTCAGCAGCTAAAGCTCTGAAATATGCAGGTCTTGCTATTTTGTTTTGGTTAGGTGACTCGCCCCGCCCACTTTCGGGGAAAGAGAGGGTCAACTAGCAAATGGGCTTCAATTTGTTTATGCCCTTATATTCATGCATGGGGAGGAGGGCAGGCTCTGATCATGTAATTACTTGTTAAGTATAGATAAAATTATTTTATCATAAAAATGTCATTTTTATATAAGTAACTTACTGGGTAATTACATTGCTGATTCCCACATTGACAGGAGGTGGGATACATGAACATATCTATCCCAAAACATTAAAATGGTAATTAATTAGAGAACAGATAAGACTGGTAGCATTAAAATAATGCCTGTTGATTCCTTACCTGATAAGTGAGCTGCTGCAAGAAGATACTGCCTCTAGATGGTGCTCATCTTATCATATAGTGGCGCGGCAGTATAGCCGAGAGTCGCCTACTATTTCAGTGGGTGCCTTGCAGCAAAGTACAATTCTGATTGCTTCACAAAGATAAAGAATAGATGCCCTGCCCTGGGCGCAGTACAAAATAAATAACCAGAGAAAACAGTCACCAAAACCACAATAATAAAAATATCCACTACCCAACCATAAAAGAACTGGAGGGTACTCCAGGCACAATGTACCCCCAGGCTCCCCTAAAATCTTCAACAACTTTGTTTCAAGGCGAAGAATAATAGGAAGGGATGCTGCCTACACTTCCTTACCCAACACCACACCAGCCACCGAAAACAGACCCAATGTACTGCAGTTATCATGAACAGTTTCTATTTCTTTTAAATAATGTGAAGCAAACACTGATTGACACTTCCAAAAAGTGGCTTGCAGTATGGAAGGGAGAGATAAATTACGCTTGAAAGCTAAGGAAGTTCAATGAGACCACTGAGCCCTTTGCTATTTATTGCAGTATTGGAAGAAGCTACAAAAGGGGCCCCTGGCAGCTGCATTATGCTAATGACCTAGTGCCGACAACAAGGTCTAAGAATGCATTGGTGGAAGAGAAGAATGTGGTGGAAGAGTAGAATGACAGGAGAAAACTGAAAACCAATGGTAAGTTTACGGTGACTGGGAAGGAAGAAAATGAAAATGCAAAATGGCCATGCACTAGTTGTGGGAAAGGTAAGGGGGGGGGGTGAACTCTGCCTGTGTACCAGATGTTACAGATATTCAAAAGGGGTGCTCAGGGTTACAAAATATGCATGGAGTAATAGATCTTAAAACCAGGAAATGGATTAAAAGAGCATTTGGGAAAGAAAGGAGTGTTAACCCAGTTGTAATAGATGGGCACATCTAAAACTGTAAAAGTGGATGAAATGGAAACTGATAGCTAAATACCTGGTTTATAAAAACATACCAATTGTTGAACGGAGACTCAAAATGGGTACAAAAGGCCTGTAATATTCTATGCAGTACACATGTGGAAAATGGACAATACAGAATGTTCTACATTCATGGCTAGATTACAGAGAGAAACTGCATTATGAATGAGGAATTGGTGCAGAGATGTGGTATCAGAAGTCTAGAAAAGACAGAATCTCAATGACTGAGATGATTTGGACTTGTGATGAGAATGGATGACAAACAGTTGGTCAAAAAATTAACATATTGGAAGTAGTGGGATTACAACCCTTGTAGGGAGGTCCTAGAAATCATGGAAAAAAAGTAATTTTATGTCTAACCCTGCGAAGAGCAAAAATGCCGTAAAAACATTTGAAGATGACAAGGATTAATGAGACCACTGCATCACATCTCCTGACTTTCATAGGTCTTGTCTGAAAGATTTCCTCTTATATTACAGATGAAACCTGGATTAGATACAGTTAAAGATGTTGGATAGCTAAGATACACAAACCAAGGGGAACAGATGAACAAAGACAGAATGCAAAGCAGCTGGGGCCAAAGGTAGGCTACATAGAGCCATCAGTACCTGCTATGAGCAAGGCACACCATATGTGCTACCACCTACAGGGTCCAGGTAAGTACATATGTTACTAAAAATTCAGATTTTATTGAAATTTATCAAATGATTGCATTAACAAAAAAATTATTTACTGACAGACAGTCACAGCTGAATGTAAAGGCACACAATTAATAAAAATGGAATTTCCAAGAATTGAACAAGTTTCTATGAAACCCACTGAAGGATTTTCATACACATAACTGCTTTAATATAAATACATCACTGTACATATGCCTAATCCTGCAATCCAGCAGGTCTAGACACACCATAAAAATGGAACACTAACCCACTGGCCAGACCCAAATCTATGAACCACAGCGCACTTGGCCAGCTAAGCAAGTCATCTGCCTGTGTTGTCTAGACTTGTCCCAAGAAGAGGGGATGGGAGGAGAGTAATTAATGTAAACTCACAGGTTTGTGTTAAAAAATAATTTTTGTCAAAAATCTGACACCAATTCAATAAGTTTATATTTATCTGACTGCTACTTTGGAGTGAGTGAATGATTTTATTTCTAAGTTATCTGGTACCATGAAAGTAATGTTTACTGATGCTATACTTAAGATGCAGGCTTCTTGAAGTGTAGCTAATTTTAACCAGGCCAGAGGTAGGCAGCTTTCCAAGTGATTATGAGCAAGAAACCTGGGGTCCTCAAGACTAAGAAGAGGTCTTTAAGTTGAAGATGATCCTTGCTAGTAGGTTTAAAAATCCTAGAATGTCCTTTATTCTTCCCCCCCCTTTTTTTTTTACAAAGGGCTGAAAGTACATATTTTAGGCTGAGACTTACCCTTTTGTAAGACTTAGATGCTATCACCCCAGATACAACAACTTAGAAAAAGAAGGAATATGCTACGACGGTAATGAGACACAAGAGGCATTACCTGCGCTTGGGGCAGTTGCAACCTGGCTTGATGTAACAATAGAGCTAATCTACTACACATCCTGAGACTTGTGTCAATCCTGTCAAATAAAGCTTCACAAATGTGCTGGGTGATCTCCAAGGAGGATGGCCTCAGCATTCATATTCCTTTTAAAGGTACAGATGTAGCTACACTTTGAACTTCACGGCTTTTTATTCTCACTCTGGATGCTTACTCAATGAGAGTTCTTGTAGCCTCCACCTAAAGAATTCTCAGCCAAATATAAAGTATTACTGTATTCTTCTTGACCTAAGATTTCAATACGTCAATTGAAAGAAACAACCACGAACATCCCTTTGCAGTATCACTCTCCTTCTGATGGAATCTCAGAGACCTCACAGGGTGGAGGACAAAACTTCCTCCTTCCTACAGATAAATGGTAAAGTGGGAATTACAAAACGTACAGCAGCTTGAGCCTCAGAGTAAGTTATCTGTGTCTAAGTAATGCATCCTGGGATATGAGCCAAGTCTGAGAGTGTGAAACACTTCAGCAAGGAAAGGAAACTGCTACAAGGCCTTTTGCTTAGCTTCTAAAGGATACTTTATACAGAGGTTCATATGATGGTGTACACAAACACTTACAGCAATTACTAATAAAATGTGTCAACAGGCTCCTCACTACAAGTTGGCTCTTTACTTCTGAACAAGTGAATAGTTTTACGCAATACAGTATATATGTGTATATGTATATACTGTATATGTACATATATCTATATATATGTATACACAATTGTATATATGTATATATATTATATATATATATATATATATATATATATATATATATATATATATATATATATATATATATATATATATATATATATATATATATATATATATATATTATATATACATACTGTATATATACTATATGTGTATGTGTGTGAAGTATCAACAATAAAACTAGAGATATATTAGAGCAAAAGGGCATCACTCCATCAAACAACTTCAACAGTTTCCCTGGTCTTAATTCACTTCAGCAAAACTACAGGAGCAAAACATGTTTATCACTTTGCCTTATGCACACATTAATTCTATTCACTGATGGAAGCAACTTTTTCAAAGTGATAAAAAAAATCATCTAGAGCTGCTTCTGTAAACTTTGGATTAACTTCTGCATGCTTACCACATCAAATACAGGCTCTTGAGTACCTTGGATAGGGTTAGACAGTGTTACTGGTCATGTGGTTCAAGCTTTTATTAACTCCATCTCTCTTTCATGTCTTGCTTTTTCTCTTTTGTCTTGTGCTTCTCTTTCTCTTTCTCCCTTTCCTCTCTTGCTCTCTCTCTTTCTTCTTCTGATGCTTTTTCTTCCTCTCTTTCTTTTCTTTCTCTTTTCTGTCTGTCTTCTCTTTTTCTTTCTGCCTGCATTTTCTCTCTTTCAGCTTGCATCTTCAGCTTAATCAACCTTTCTTCTCTTTCCTCTTTCTTTTTCTGCTTGCATTTTCAGCTTAATCAAGCTTTCTTCTGCAATTATGCATCTAAGCTCTACCTCTGCATCACTTTTCTCTTTCTTTTGCCCTTACTTATTTATAAATTCTGCCTCAGCTATATTCAACAATTCTTGTGCTAATTCTAACTCATTTTCATCAGTTATTTTACCAGAGTCCATTAATGCTTGGCTTGCAATACATCTGATTTATGCCTTAATCATATCATTAGACACACTACCCCGACACGCCACTGCCCCCGACACGCCACTGCTAAAGCAATCCAGTGTGCCTTAGTCAGGTTGGATTCAGATAACTCTTGAATGGATGGAACTGCTAAAAACGCCTGAACATTGAACAGAGCCATTTTCTCTAAGTTACTCGACTAAATAATTCACAATACAATTAAAAAAATAACTATGTGGTCACTCTTCTATCAAAAAATCCCTACCACCACCAGTATAAACCATAAACCAGAGTGATATTTTGTTTCGTTCTCGGGTCTAGGCACCAAAAATTTTCTTATTGTCACGATGTGTACCAAGTGCCTGGTTATTATTACACAACTAATCACAGAATTAAAAAATTTACCTCACTCCAACCCGATACTTGAACTCTCGCAACAATAAAAATTAAGACCAAGTCCTCTAAAGGTAACAGTGATCCCTGAAAAAACTTATTAATCACATGAAAAATCAAACTAAGTTTATCAGAATATGTGTGAGGTATCAACAATTAAACAAGAAATATACTAGAGCAAAAGGGCATCACTCCATCAAACAACTTTATCTGTTTCCCTGGTCTTAATTCACTTCAGCAAAATTACAGGAACAAAACATGTTTATCACTTTGCCTTATACACACAATTAATTCTATTCACTGGTGGTCAATAAATGAAACACTGTTTTTAAAAAATTTTAAAAACAAAAATTTATTTTTAAATTCAAAATTTATAGCTAGAATTCACAATCTGAAAAAATTTACTATTACTTGAAAGCAACACAATTGAATTAATCCATGAGTTAAATTACAAAGGTTAATTCATCAAGAAGTTAAATCAATCAAACAAAATTTAAACTATCAAGAATTACTCAAGATTTGAAAAGAAAATCTCAGTAAATGAAAATTAAATCATGTATGCAATGTTAAATTATTAAGTATTTAAAATGCTAAGTAAATAAATGTTAAATCACCAATACATAAAATGTGAAAAATTATGAGATTGCAAGCACAAGAGCACAAAAATACACAAAAGATTTACCAAAAACAATTTCACTAAGGCAAAAATCCCTTAATCCTTATTATACCATGGTAATAATAAGTAAATTTCACTTTACCATACATAAGCTTTTGAAAACTTTCGCAAAATCACCCGAAATACAGCTGCTTGAGATTCACAAAACACACTTCTGATAAGCACCGTTACTAATATATACACTTTTCCTACATTCAGACCTAAAAAGCCAAGTTTAATATCAATGACCACACAAACATTTTACGTTAATAACTTTTCTCTTTTGAAGAGAGAGAGAGAGAAAGAGAGAGAACCACACCCACACGAAAAGTCTCTTAAATCAGAATGAGCAAACTTTTTGAATTCCAGCTATAAGCAAAACCTCCATAGAATTACATCATTATTATGGCATTTTGGGAACAAAATACAAGAGCAAGTTCTAGAAGACGAAGATGATGTCACTTCCTGAGCAAAATGTTTTGGGGCCAAAACTGGCACATTAGAACAATACGTGATCACAGCACTGTAATCTTAAACACTGAAGCAATTGCCATGTGCTTCAGTGCAACAACTTGTTTGTATATCTCAAAAAGTACGTCTTTACCAGAAAATCATTGTATGGGACAAAGCTTATAACGAAATCTCAACACCACTCGACTGTTATCCAGACCTGCCAATGCTCAACTTGAAACAAGTGCTCAACTTTTGCGATGACAACCGAAACAAAACAGCATTCGCTACCATGCACACGTGTTGCTGATATACTACGTTACTATTAAAAACGTATTATTAACTCATTCTAAATCACGCTGTTAATTTTAACAATTATTATCATTACACAGAACACATGATAACTAGAACAGTAAATATATCAAAATCATAGAAAGATATACATTTTACAAGGCAATATCATGAAAATATACACACACACACACACACACATATATAGGTGCAATGTGTCCAGTGGTTGGGGGCATGCTGTCTGGTCCCTGTTGGCTCATGCAATCCTTCTCCTACTGGAGGGAAGCATATGATCAGACTCCACAGATATTCAGGGTAGGTTTCTGGATAGCAATGCTTACTGCTTCTGCTATCAGGAGGCAAACAGTTATCCTCTCTGAGTATGACCTGGGTGCCTTCTATCAGCTCTTATAGGGATGGCTTCCTATTGTGAACATCTGTAAAATGTTGAGGGCCCTTGATTTCTATGAACCAGTATACGTCCCCGAGGGGTCATCGTAGTGTGCCTGATGTAGTTTTGGCTGTGAGATTTACACATCTCTTCTGGACAAGTGAATTTGTAAACTACGTCTGTGCACATGTCCTTCGAACCTCCCACAGTGGTATTGTTTTTCATTAGTAGGGCTACTACAAGGTTATGCTTACTACAGATTCTGAGGCTTATTTTGTGGTACAAGACTTTTGGGGTTACACCTCTGCCTACTATCCCACATAGTTTGTGGCATTCCTCCTTGTATGCAGACCCATAATATAGATGATGGTAAATAATCAGATTCTTCCTTGTTCGTTGTCCTGTTGGGTTGGTAAAACTCATCAATTTTCTTTTTTATTGCAGTTTCAATTATTTCATCTGCATACCCATTGCTTGCAAACAAATGACGAATTCGGTCAAGTTCTTGATGTACATCTCTCCACGATGTTCTGTGTGAAAGCCCTATTTAAATAAGCACTAATTACACTTTATATGCGTCCGTGTATTCTCCTCGTGTTCAAGCAATGGCCAGCGTTCGCTGCTTTTGTGTATGTGGTAGCTTTAAACTGCCCTTCTTGTTGTTTTACCAGGACATCAAGAAACGGTAAAGTCTTCTGCTGGCTGTGCTCTGTGGTGAAGTCGACCACCAAGTTTCTCTTCAGAGCGTCTGCTAGTTTTCTGGCATTGTCTGTTTCCTTTATTGTGATGAATATATATAGTTGTAGTGCCCATAAATCATAGGTTTTTGGTGTTCTTAGAGGTCCTTTCTTAGACGGTGGCCATGTACACATTTACAAATACTGTACAGTAAACCACCCATATTTGCGGTCTCACAATTTGCGGATTTCTCTATGGAACATATATACACATTATTTGCTGAAAATTCACCCATTCACAGTATTTTTCACTGAGAAATATTCACTAATCACTGTATTTTCATCTCATTTTCATGACTAAATGCACTTTTTGTGATAAAACTATTAAAATACTCAGGTAGTGCTCGAGTTACAATAATTCACCGTACAATAATTCGATTTTGCAATGGGGTGAGCAATTAATACCAATACGACAATATTTATAAAATATTTTTAAATTTTGCGAGGGCACAGGCAGCAACGTACAATTGGGCAGTGAGAGAGACCAAATTACAATAGACCAACTTCTTTTCCTCCATCTCTTTATCCCATCTTCTAGTTAAAAAATAAGGATAAAAGTATTGTTATAAACATTATACTCTTGCGTAAATGCGTACAGCCATAAACAACCAACCAAGAAACTGTTGTTTTGCTTATCACCGAATCGGATAACAACAGCCGTTTTGCTTGTATTCCAACCGTCGTATGGTAATACACAATTACCGTAAGTTATAGTACAAATGATGTTAAGTAGAATAGGGCTGATATATTTTTACATTATACCCTTATTCAGTATAGATAAAAGATCAGCAAGGAAATTTACTGCTAAATTTAAGCTGCAAGTTCTAGCGAAGGCTGAGAAAACATGTTCAAGCTGCTAATGACTATAGATTATCATGCATCGGCAACATGGATGAAACTCGACCGTAATTAAAACTGGAGAGAATGTATTTTAATCAAAACTACTGGGCATGAAAGAACACATTACTGCTATTTTTACGCCGATAAACGATAAATACGTAAAGCTTGTATTATGATGAAATCAAGCGAAAATAGCGAATGGAATCTTCATTTTTTTTACACGAACGAATGCCCCCCAAAACGGCCAACATCATCGATTCATCTATTAACGAAAAAATAGCTAAATTAATTTCACAACGAGACGTACTCAAGTTATATTTCAATTTAAAAACACTTCGTATAACGAAAAATAACCTTGCCCCATATAAATAAAGTATCTAGAGATTCATTTATGCTAACTAGAAGCAGAGAATTAAACACTGCGTAAACAATTTCCAAACCAAAACACTCATCACTATGATTGCAATTTATAATACAAAAGCAATATAAGTATATATATAATATTACTGGATACAGTGAATTAAGGCATAACATTTTAAAATATCCATAGAAAAGCTGCATATTCGTTCTGTTGATGTTTGTATAATACAATATGTGAATATAGAGTACAGTATAATGTAGGCTATGCTACCGTGTATGTATACCATATACCATAGTGTAGGCTAAGCTAATTCTTGTTTGTTTTTCAATTTCTCTTTGTATTGAATTATCAGAAGTCACTCTACATGAACCTCCAGCATTAGCTGATATTAATAATTACTATACCGCGTATGTATAGAGGATACTTTATAGTGTAGGCTAGGCTACTATATATGTATACATGATACCGAATACCCTACTGTAGGCTAGGCTATATTCGAAATACGTTTTTTCCAACAAATGATGGGATTTTTTGGAACCTAACCCCATCGTAAGTAGGATAATACCTGTATAAGCATTTTTAGTTTTTTTTTTTGTTTGAACTATCAAAATAGGCAGTTCTAAGTGTTTTTAGAAGGGTTCTAAGTATTCGAGGGTTTTAGCTATTCTCTGGGGGGTGTGGTTCACATCCCCTGTGAATACAGGGGGTTTACTGTAGGACCCTTAGTGGGGATCCCATGGTAACTTTGTCTACTTGCTGAAATAATTCCCCCAATAAGAGAGGAAGAGGACTCCCATACTACTGGCCTTCGGAATATCTAGAAGGACACCTTATTTTTACTGGCATTGCTTAATGCAGAGCTGTGCTGTATTGTACTCAATAAAACAGGGTTACACATTTTTCAGTATGTGTGCATGTGTGAAAGGTATAAGCACAAATATGCATCATTTGTATAAACTAAGCGCTAAGATTGTTTACTTGCCATTCTCTCTCTCTCTCTCTTTCATTTTTTGTTATAAAGAATTTTGGGTAATTATATTTAGAAAGCAACAATGTACAGTAGAACCCCGGTCCTCGACCGTATCAGAACTCCACATAATCGGATTTTGACGCAAAATGTCGAGTAAATTTTGTGTCGGAGCTCGAACAACAAACCGGAATCTGACCTGATGAATCATATGATGTTTGTAAACAAAAGTGTTTTGGTCAGCCGCGCTAGTTGGCGTTGTTGGTGGCGCTCTTCCCACATGTATTTAAAAGCGTATAAAGCCCACACATGCTGCTGCTGTTGTTTAGGTAATTAGTACCGCGATATGCCACCAGGATGGCGCTTTGGTTTGTTTACATCCACTCATGCCACAAGCTGCCGAGTGCCAACGTAACTTAGAAAATTTTTCTTAATTTTATGATAACAGACATACAGTAATTTGGCTTATTTTTAATACTGTATTATTAATTTACTGTAATAATCAGGCTTGTTTTTCAATGTTATTACAGTATTATTAACAAGAGTTTTTGTGTGTACCTGTTACAGTACATTCTGGTAGTGCCTATAGGCTGTCTAGCCTAGCCTATGGCACTGGGTCTACCATCGGTAATATGGCTACATTGGTCGTACGCCAATTTTTTTTATATAGTATGATTTAAAAATGTAAAAAGTCTTTCTAATACGGTAAGTTATTTAACTCTGAACTTATTTAATTGCAATTTGTGTAAGTTTTGTATAAAAATTCAAGGTTGGGGTAATGACTGGTGGTCAGGAATGGATTAATCCATTTTCAGTTATTTCTTATGGGAGAAATTGATTCAGAATTCGACTACATCGAATCTCGTCGCTTCTTCTGGAGTCGATTAGCATTGAGGACTGGGGCTCTACTGTATATGTTTTGTTTATATTATGAGTTTTGTATGCAGTACAGTACTTTACACATCTTGTAAGTGTAAGTACAGGCACATAAAAATATTGTTAGAAATTCATTCAGCAGACATATCTCTGAATTCAAGTAAGTACAGGCAGTCCTTGGTTATCAGCAGGGGTTCCGTTCTGAGGGCGTGATGATTACCAAAAACAGCCACTAAGCAAAAATCACAGCTTTTCGCACTTTTTCAGAGAATTTTGGGGTTTATCAGCGCCTCTGTTAGGTATGTAACAGTGTCAATACCCAATTATCGGCACTGATAAGTGGAAATCGGCAATTCTCAGCACCGAAAATTGCTGATTTCCATCACTAGACAAGCCCTGTAAACCGGATAGCCGTTAACCGAGCCTGCCATCTGTACTTTAATACTTCAAATTGAATGATAATTACAAAATACTGTACCGGTTATGATAGATTATCAGATACTATATAGGCAACTGCACTAGACTATACAGTATGATAGTTAGCCCTGGGGTACCCTATTGTGTTGGCCTTTGTTACTTAGTGGTTTTCATTAGTACTTAGCGGAAGGGGCAGAGCTCCGAGTTGTTCACTAAACTGAGGTAACACTGTAAGTGGCTATATATTCTTTATAGTGCCAGAGGGTTTCAAGAACACACAAAATCTTTATTAGGTTAATCATAAATAGCACTTACCACATTGTATTGAAGAAAGTTTTGATGTAAATGGAGCAGCAATGGAAGCATCACCCAATTTGACAACAGGATTATTTTCTTCTTCTAATTCTTGTAGCAGTTTTTGCAACTGAGCTTGTGCCTTCATAACTTGCTCCTGAAAATTTAGAGAGAAATCTTGTAAAAAAAGGAATTATTATGGAAAAGGTAAAGTATTTTTATAATTACTGGAGGGTAAATAAAGTATTCCTATTACATTTGACTTATTTTCAAACAAACCACTTAATCATATAGTGCCTTATTACTGCGGATGTGATATCCTAGTCACATCAGAAAGCATAACAGAGTTAAGAATTAACTTTGATGAAAATGAAGGAAAATGGGAACGACGGGTAACTTTTGAAAAACATGAAGCTGCACTTAAAGCCAACAGCAATATGAACAATATCAAAATATGTAAATCGACTGTCAAAGGAGCACTGTCTGGCAAAACCCCTAAAAACATGGATGTGTATAGACCATCTCCATGGGTACAAGTGGCTCAGCCACATCTGGAGGACAATGCCACTCTTAAAAGAACTCCCAAACCTCCAATGTGGTTGGCAGTATCTGTTAGGGAGGAAAACTACAATTACTATAAATTTAGCAGATACATCCAAAAAAAGGTTGGGGTATTGATATGGGTAACATCTCAAGGTTTGGTAAAGGCAGTGTCCTTATTCACGCCAAATCAAAGACCCAGGCAGTGTCCTTATTCACGCCAAATCAAAGACCCAATCATATATGCTGACTTTAAAGAAGCTCAAGAAAGATGACATGATAAAAGAAATTAGATCACCCATGAATTTCAATTTTGGAAGAGAAGAAGTTTTTGATAGAGACCCTTGTGAATTGACGGAAAGTGAAATATCTGAAATTAGTCTAACCTCTATATGGAAAGTAAGAAAAAATCCAAAGGCAAATATGGTCATTTTAACTTTTGAGGACTACGATGTACCATCTTGTGTCAATTTTGGAAATGAGATGATCAAAGTTAAACCATATTTATCAAAACCTTTACAGTTCTATGTTTTCAATTCAGTCATCTATCCAGATTCTGCAAAAACATTAAATTTGTAATAATTGCTCTGCCCCTGAACATGGTCCTTGTTCAAAACAACCCAAGTGTATTAATTGCGAACTGGATCATACCCCATCCAATAAAAATTGCAGCCAATATAAATATGAAAAGCCAATATAAATATGAAAAGCCAATATAAATATGTAAAGCCAATCCTGAACATATAAGCATTAGTTATGCAAAAAAATTAATTGGTCAGACAAAGACCTATGCTATGGTTCTGAATTCCATAGCCTCTATAACAGTGGTTCTTAAACTTTTTTGCCTTGCGCCCCCCTCTGCATTATGTATAGATCCCACGCCCCCTGCCCCTGAAATTTATGCCAACTATATTCTATTAACAATATGTTGTCTATTTGTATGCTATTATACTTATCATAACAATAAAAGGCAATTCATAAACAAGATTTGAAATTAAAATTGACTGATATTTTGAATTTTTGGCATGTTTTGAGATAATTAGGAAATATATGGAAGCAGCGATAACGTTTTTGGCAATTTTGTAATTAACACCATAAATTAAAAAAATAATTGGCACCATCTGGCAACTCTGCTTGCGCCCCCCTTGGAAGCTTCTGGCGCCCCCCAGTTTAAGAATCACTGCTCTATAAGAACTCAAGCTGACAATGTAGCACCTTTACCTGCTGTAAAAGTAAGAACTCCTGAGACTAAGACCCAGTTATCTGGTCTAGGTGCTCAGCCTGCTAGGGTTGAAGCACACCTCTTTAAGGAAGATGTGCCTACTTACACAGCAGAACCATCTCCAACTGATGAGTCCTTCCCTCTGTCCCTTCCATCTCTGCAAGAAGAAGCCTTTCCCAAAGAAATGACTGGAACAAGAACAAAGTAAAGTTCCAAAGAGAGTAAGAACTCCTTCATCCTCTCCTCCACTTGCTCAAAGTATGGAGATTTTCAAATCCCATTCAAAATGTAACATGAGTGAGACCAACAATGAGGGTGCTTCTGCCTCAGAAACAACCAAGGAATCAAGTTCCTTGGATAATAAGAAAATAATAGTTCGAGTCCACTCTACTCCATGTCAAAAAGCTAATAAAAAACATACTGGAGCCAATTATAAGCCACATATTTCAAGACAATCTAAAGAAATTCCTATAAGTCCCATAAATGAAAGAAATCAAAGAAATAGTATACATTACAGTGGAATTGCCCTTGGCAGATCCTATCACTAAAATTTAAATCCGGACATTTTACAGTACAAAGGAATTGTAAGAGACTAATGACTTCTTCAGAAATTCTAAAAGTATTACTGCATGAGCATAATCCAGGGGTTGTATGTCTCCAAGAAACTAAATTAGGGGATGAAGAATACAATCCTAGTCTAAACTATGAGATCTATAAGATAAGCCCACTGATGGGGACTGCGCCCATGGAGGTATTGCAATAATTACTGCTAAACATGGCAACATTTTATTGTTCCCTGAACTCGCAGCTTCAAGCAATTGCTATCAGGGCTACTTTTGACTGTGAAATCATAATCTGCTCTCTCTATCTTCCCCTGAGATGTAGGTTCACTCTTGGGGACATTCAAGGTTTAATTAACCCTCTAACGCCGAGCGTCTATTTACAAAAGTGTCTGTCGTATGCTTAGTTTTTAAGATTAAGAGTTTATTTTTGGCTCCTTTTTTTGTCATTGCCTGAAGTTTAGTATGCAACCATCAGAAATGAAAAAAATATCATTATCATATATAAATTTGAAATATATGACAGCATGAAAAAAAAATTTCATATATAATTGTATACAAATCGTGCTGTGAGCAAAACAGTTAAAGCTAATGAGTTATTTTTTTTTCTTTGTATTTTACACTAAATTGCAATGATTTTGGTATATAACAAATTGTAAAACGATCAAAGCAACACAGAGAAAATATTATCACAAAATGATGCATGAATTCGTAACGCGGACGTAAAAAAAAATTTTTTTTTCAAAATTTCACCATAAATCGAAATATTGTGCTAGAGACTTCCTGTTTATTGCAAAATGAAGGTAATTGATTGAATATTACTAGAATGTAAGTGTTTTAGCTTACAATTGCAGTTTTCGACCATTTCGGTCGAGTTAAAGTTGACCGACAGTAGAATTTTTTCTATTTATCGTAATTTATATGAAAATATTTCAAAATTGATAAAAGCTACAGCCATGAGTTATTTTTAGTTGTATTCTACATGAAATTGCGCACATTTCCATATATAAAACTTTATGTAACGACTAAAATAAAATGGTGCAAACATTACGACAAAGTGACGAAAGAATTTCTGAGATGTTCGGCCGAGTTACCGCGCAGATGTAAGGAAAAAGTTTTTTTAAAAAATTCACCATAAATCAAAATATTGTGCTAGACACTTCCAGCTTGTTGCAAAATGAAGGTACATGATTGAATATTACTAGAATGTAAGTGTTTTAGCTTACAATTGCGTTTTTCGATCATTTCGGTCGAGTTAAAGTTGACCGAAGGTTGAAATTTTGGCACTTATCATGATTTATATGGAAATATTTCAAAACTGATAAAAACTACAACCATGAGTTATTTTCTGTTGTATTCTACACGAAACTTCGCACATTTCCATATATAAAACTTTATGTAACGACTAATATAAACCGGTGCAAACATTACGACAAAGTGCAAAAGAATTTCCGAGATGTTCGGCAGAGTTACCGCACGCGGACGTAAGGGAAAAGTTTTTTCAAAAATTCACCATAAATCGAAATATTGTGCTAGAGACTTCCAATTTGTTGCAAAATGAAGGTACATGACTGAATATTACTAGAATGTAAGAGTTTTAGCTTACAATTGCATTTTTCAACCATTTCGGTCGAGTCAAAGTTGACCGAAAGTTGAAATTTTTTGTAGTCGAGGTACGGTACGTCCACTCGGCACCCAACAGGCAATTTTAGTCGACGTACGATACGTCCAGTCGGCATTTAAAGGTTAATAAACTTCCTCCTCCTTTTGTACTACTTGGTGATTTTAATTCTCACAATCCACTTTGGGGTGGTAAATTTTTAGACACATACGGTAGGATCATTGATGACATTGTTAATAATAATGATTTTACACTTTTTAATGATGGTACTATGACATATCATAATATCTATACAGGTGGTTCATCTGCTATAGAGGTAAGTATTTGCTCTTCTTCTCTCTTATCTGAATTCTAACTGGTCTGTAGATGAATTTCTACATGACAGTGATCACTTTCCCATTCATCTGAAGTTTTTGAGAAATGTCCCCTTGAATTATCCTGTAAAAAAATAGAAGGAAAAGGAAGCCGATTGGGTCAAATTTCAAGAAGGTATCAACCTATCCCAGGAATTTGAGTCCTTCGAGTCCCATATAAGGGCTTACGAGTACTTTGCCTCTGAAATACTGAATAGTGCTGAAAACTCAATACCTAAGACCATGGGGAAACCATGCAGACCTACTGTTCCATGGTGGGATAAAACCTGTGGTAATTTGAGGAAAATTACCAGGAAATGTTACAGGCTTATAAATCCAGTCAATCTCCAACAGCAGAATCTATTTACCAACGAGCTATGGTCAAACAGAGAAAATATTTTAATGTAAAAAGAGAATCCCATTTTTTTTATATAAATGGCATAAATTCTAATACACCAACCAGGTTAATCTGGAAAAGGATAAGAAAACTAAGTGGCAAATACGTTCCATCGCCAATGCCTTGTCTGAAAATCAATGGAGACCTTGTCACCAAGCCTGATGAAGTTGCTGAAAAACTAGGGGAGCATTTCTCTGAAGTGTTGAGTTCTAGGAACTATTCAACTCGGCTCCAGAATATTAGGAATTCAACCATTTCCCTTAATTTAAATTCTGGAAATGGTTAATCTTATGATGCCAAGTTAACTTTAAGGGAATTAAGGGATGCTGTATCATCATCTGAATTGACATCCCCCGGGAATGATATTCTTTATAGCATGCTAAAAAATCTTTCAGATTCAGCTAAATCTTACCTTCTGAAAATCTTTGACAAAATATGGGAAACTTGTATTCTTCCCCCTTCCTGGAAGACTGCAGCTGTTGTCTCCATTAAGAAACCATTGAAAGATCCACACCTTCCTACAAGCTATTGGCCAATATCTCTTACAAATTGTGTGTGCAAATTGTTTGAAAAAATGGTGAATTCTAGACTAATGTGGCATCTGGAGAAAAATGGTTTGTTATCATCTGTCCAATATGGCTTTAGGAGAAATCGTTCCACTCTGGACCCACTACTAAGACTATCATTTCAAATTCAGTAAGGTTTCTCGAAACGCAGTCAGACTATTGGAGTCGTCTTCGATCTCGAAAAAGCCTATGACACTACTTGGCGTTTTGGTATTATCAAGCGGCTTCATGACATGGGAATACAAGGTAATATGTTAAATTTCATCAGCTCAATTCTAAGTGACAGGTATAATAAAGTTAGAATTGGAAATACCTTGTCTAATGCTTTTGAGCTGGAGGAAGGTGTCCCACATGGCAGTTTATGAGTGTCACCTTATTTGCTGTGGCTATAAACAGCATTGTTGAATGTGTCTCACCTCCAGTAAAGGCATCTTTCTTTGTAGATGACCTTGCTAGTTATGATGCTATTGCAGCTCATAATTTGTTGCAAAAGTCAGTTAATGCAATCAGCAATTGGGCTGATGGTTTTAGATTCTCCCCATTCCAAAACTATGGCAGTTCGTTTTACTAGAAGTACTCGAAAGGAAACTATTCCAAATATTAAGCTGAAAGACACCCTAATACCATATGAGGAGGAGATGAAGTTTTTAGGGATGATTTTTGACAAGAAGCTAACATGGGCTAGTCATATTGACTTCTTGAAAATTAAGGTAAAGAAATCCCTTAACATTTTAAAAGTAGTCTCAGGCTTTAACTGGGGTGCTGATAAGAGATCACTTTTACGGTTATGTGACTCATTATGTAAATCTAAGATTGACTATGGTTGGTACTCCTCAGCAAGTGCAAGCAAACTTAAGGGGTTGGATGTAGTTCATCATGCTGGTCTAAGAATATGCTCTGGTGCATTTAAGACCACCAGTTGAAAGCTTGTATACCGACACTGAAGAGCTCCCTCTGGATTTATGTCAAGAGGAACTGGGACTGAGGTATATGATCAAATTAACCCTTAAACACCGAAGCCCTATTTACAAAAACGTCTCCCGTATGCCAGCGGCGTTCGGTGAGTTAGCGCCAAAGCGGAAAAAAGTTTTTTCAAAAATCACAGCACCCTTAGTTTTTAAGATTAAGAGTTCATTTTGGCTCCTTTTTTGTCATTGCCTGACGTTTAGTATGCAACCATCAGAAATGAAAAAAATATCATTATCATATATAAATATTGGAATATATGACAGCGAAAAAAAAAAAAAAAAAACTTGTATATAATTGTATACAAATCGCGCTGTACGCAAAACGGTTAAAGCTAATGAGTTAATTTTTTTAGTTGTATTGTACACTAAATTGCGATGATTTTGGTATATAACAAATTTTAAAACAATGAAAGCAACACAGAGAAAATATCATCACAAAACGATGCATGAATTAAGTGAACGCAGCAGAGCGTAAAAAAATGTTTTTTTAAAAAATTCACCATAAATCGAAATATTGTGCTAGAGACTTCCCGTTTGTTAAAAAATGAAGCTAAGTGATTGAATATTACTAGACTGTAAGTGTTTTAGCTTACAATTGCAGTTTTTGACCATTTTGGTCGAGTTAAAGTTGACCGAAAGTAGAATTTTTTCTATTTATCGTGATTTATATGAAAATATTTCAAAACTGATAAAAGCTACAACCATGAGTTATTTTCTGTTGTATTGTACATGAAATTGCACACATTTTCATATATAAAACTTAATGTAACGACTAATATAAAACGGTGCAAATATTACGACAACGAGACGAAAGAATTTCTGAGATGTTCGGCCAAGTTACCAGCGCAGACGTAAGGAAAATGTTTTTTCAAAATTCACCATAAATCGAAATATTGTGCTAGAGACTTCAAATTTATTGCAAAATGAAGGTAAACGATTGAATATTACTAGAATGTAAGAGTTTTAGCTTACAATTGCGTTTTTTTACCATTTCGGTCGAGTTAAAGTTGACCAAGGTTGAAATTTTGGCAGTTATCGTGATTTATGTGAAAATATTTCAAAACTGATAAAAGCTACAACCATGAGCTATCTTCTGTTGTATTCTACATGAAATTGCTCACATTTTCATATATAAAAGTTTATGTAACGACTAATGTAAAACGATGCAAACATTACGAAAACATGACGAAAGAATTTCTGAGATGTTCGGCCGAAGTTATCGCGCGCAGACGTAAGGAAAAAGTTTTTTGTCAGAAATTCACCATAAATCGAAATATTGTGCTAGAGACTTCCTGTTTGTTGCAAAATGAAGGTACATGATTGAATATTACTAGAATGTAAGAGTTTTAGCTTATAATTGCGTTTTTACCATTTCGGTCGAGTTAAAGTTGACTTGAAGCTTGAAATTTTGGCAGTTATCGTGATTTATATGAAAATATTTCAAAACTGATAAAAGCTACAACCATGAGTTATTTTCTGTTGTATTCTACATGAAATTGCGCACATTTCCATATATAAAACTTTATGTAACGACTAATATAAAACAGTGCAAACATTACGACAACGTGACAAAAGAATTTCTGGCGCGGACGTAAGAAAAAAGTTTTTTTCAAAAATTCACCATAAATCGAAGTATTGTGCTAGAGACTTCCAATTGGTTGCAAAATGAAGGTAAATGATTGAATATTACTAGAATGTAAGAGTTTTAGCTTACAATTGCGTTTTTTTACCATTTTGGTCGAGTCAGAGTTGACCGAAGGTTGAAATTTTGGCAGTTATCGTGGTTTATATGAAAATATTTCCAAACTGATAAAATTTACAACCATGGGTTGTATTTTGCTGTATTTTACATGAAATTGCGGACATTTTCATATATAAAACTTTATGTAACGGCTAATATAGAACAGTGCAAAAATTACGACAAAATGACGAAAGAATTTCTGAAATTTTCGGCCAAGTTACCGAGCAGGCGTAAGAAAAAGGTTTTTTTCAAAAATTCACCATAAATCGAAATATTGTGCTAGAGACTTCTAATTTGTTGCAAAATGAAGGTACATGATTGAATATTACTAGAATGTAAGAGTTTTAGCTTACAATTGCGTTTTTCGACCATTTCGGTCGAGTCAAAGTTGACCGAAGGTTGAAATTTTTGTAGTCGACGTGACGGTACGTCCACTTGGCACCCAACAGACAATTTTATTCGACGTATGATACGTCCAGTAGGCGTTTAAGGGTTAATAGGTTACCCTTAAAACCTTGCAGCATCCATTCTTAACCAAAATGATGCATGTCAGTTTGCAAATGCTAGAGCACCCAAGCCTTTTCATGTAAGAATTAATGCTGCAGTTGACAATGTGTCTATTAAAAACCAAAAAATTAAGGCAATAACGTTGCTCTAAGTTGCCTCCGTGGTTGACTCCAGAACCATCGGTCTGTCAAAAAGCTGCCGTTAAAAAATCGGTTAATGTCCAGGAAGTGAAGGCTTGTTTTCTTGATCATGACCAAACACATTCGGGTTCTGTTAAACTATTCACTAATGGATCAAAGATATCAAGAGGCATTGGCTGTGCAGTCGTTCACGGTAATAGCTCATATGCAGGCCTCTATTTTTACAGCTGAATTAACTGCATTAGCCAAACCTCTTGAGACTGTTTCTACTCTACAGGGTAATACTTTCACCATATACTCAGATTCCTATAGTGCATTCATGGCCATGAAGCAATATGTCCCTAAACATCCAATTATTCAATATATTCAAGAATGGTTGTATAGGCTTGCTTCCAAATTCAAATTAATCCATTTTTGCTGGGTCCCTGCCCATGTAGGCATTTTAGGTAAAGAACCATCTGACCAAGTAGCAAGAGATGTCATCACTAAAGATGACATTCTATTCCACCATATTCCTGCTACCAATATGAAATGGACTATTTGATCATATATCAAAAATAAATGGCAAGCACGTTGGTCTTCTCCCCTTCTGGCCAACAATAAAAAGTACAGGAAGATCAGACAAAGTATTGAACATTAGCCATCTGGATTCCAACATAATCGTACGGTAGAAATTGTATTATGTCATCTGAGAATTGGCCATACTTGACTGACCCACAGATTCCCTTTAGAGGGGGGAACTGCACTAGCCTGTATACAATGCGACTCTCCTCTTACTGTGAAACACATGTTATTACATTGCCGTAGGTACTCTGCAGCATGGCAAAGACATGGGCTAGTGGGCAGGGATATAGCAGAACTAATTGGTCCTGACATAGTTGTTAATAACATAATTGCATTCCTTACAGACATCAACCTCTGTAACAAAATTTAATATTGACCTCTTGGTACGTTGCCAAGTGCAGCATATACACTTTTGCAGTTGTCTATATAGGCATGTTTAAGGATATTTTTTAATTTTTTTTACTTTTTTACGCTGTAAAGGTTATATGCATATTCTAAATGCAAAGTTATCATTGTCTTTTATGGGGAATATCAGTTTTTGCCAAATGTTAATTTTTACCATTGTTTTAAAATCATTTTTTTTTATTTTATCTAATTCATAAATTCATTGCCATGACTATTCATCTCAAATCAAATTCATTATAGCACTGAATAATCCCTTGGATTCTAGTTCTTGGCCTCAAGCCTAAATTTCATATTCCAATCCATTCCATTCCTTCCAGAACAATGCTCCCTCTATACTGCAAAAGATACCCATTTCACCTTCAAGTTACGGTGACAGGATCCACAGCCAATGAGTGAGGATGGGACAAATGCATCATACCACACGATTACTGTAATCACTTTGTATGACAAACATGGTTATATTATAAGATCACTGTTCACACAAAGCCTATCAATTATATATTGCCCAAAAAGTAAATTCAGGTATAAATTCAGGTAGGAGGCTAAGAAGGCCAATCTTTCTTGATAGCCCTTAAATAACAGGGTTAGCAGAGGCTAAAATATGATTTAAACAGAGGAAAGAGCTCTATGAGATGTCAAGACTAAATTAAACATTTGTGGAATCTGTAGAGAATACCATTCATTTACCAGCAACCAAAGAGCATAACCTTGATGACCACACCCCCAAGTGCCATAATTTCGTGAAGATGACCATGAAGGTGAAAACTAATGATCCCTCACTGTTGTTTGTAAACGCCTGCCACTACAATTGGTACCAACAAAGAAAACATTCTAGTGTCTCTGAGTTTTAAGTCTTGTCCCCTAAGTAGAATTCAGCAGAGCAACATGACAGTCTTTCCCAAAAAATGACAGCAAAATCAAGTTACTCTTGAAGGCCAGAGATGATGAAAAACCTTGGACCTAATGAGCCTAATTTGCAGTGTAGTTAAACCCACATCAGACACCTGAATGTGCCATGGTGATGAATCTGGCAAGCTATATGTTCTTGGGAATTTACCTTTTACTCTGCCCAACCAGCATGAAAGCTAATTAGGAAGCTGAATGGTGAGCAAATTTGTATTACTGATAAGTAACTGATAGATGTGGTATTGAGAAAATTGAAACAATTTGGACAAATGATGAGGAGGGATGAAGAACAGTTGGCCACAAAAGCAGAAGATAATGGAAGCAGATACATTAAGACTTTTCAGAAGAGACAAAAGATCATGGGGATAGAGGATAGGTGAAAACTTTCACCTGATGGGAGTTCAAGCATCATGAACACAGGACAGAATAGTGGAGAGAACTCACCTTACAAAAATATATCTGGCATCATAAGGGAAAAGCTGATATAATACTTTGTCTTTGAAGAGTCAAACCTGATTCCTACAAGGGGTATGAGGTACCTCTGGTGGTGCTAGGAATATCTGGTCTTGAAAACTTAGTCTCAGAAAACTAGGCATCAGAAAATTCAGTATCAAAATCTGCATTGAATAATAATGTCAAGGCTTTATCAAATAATATAAACAATAATGTAAATTCTTCTAACATTTTTTTTAAAATACAAAAGAAATCTAGAAATGTTTATTTAAGATTAATTAAATATATTTTATTGATTGTAAACATGCAAATACATTAAAGAAATTTCATAGTAAAAGATAAGAAAACTGGGTCTCATAATATTTGGTCTCAGAAAATTTGGCCTTTCAGCATTTAGAACATCGAAATTAAGCTGGATGTGGAGCAGCTTTTGTTTTTCTTAATTTGATGCAGTTAATACGGAAAATAAGTCTGTTCTGTGAATTATACGTTTAACGTCAGATAAACAAAACTAATGAATTATATTAAATTAACAGTTAAATAAAAACCACTGGTAGTTTTTGTCATCAGTATACAATTTCAGCGATAAGAATGGCTACAAAATATGCTAAATTGGAAAGAGAAGAAAAATTTATCAACAAGGATAATTACATACAAGACTTTCATATGTCCAATGCCGACAAAACAAGACTATTTTGGCGGTCTGAGATACATAAGACGTGCAATGCTCGTGTGTATACGAAAATCCAAGATAGTGAAAATGTGAATGTTAAGAAAATCAACACTCATAATCATTCTACTAAAGCAACCAAAGCAGTAACTCAAAATGCCATACGTACAGTGGACTCCCAGGATTCATGGGGGATAGGTACCACAACCCTAACCCCTGTGAATCGCTAAAATCCACAAATAATTGACACCCATCTTAAAATGCTTATAAATGCCCTATTTTAATGGTTCAAATACCAAAGACTCCCTCTAAAAATGCTAAAAACATTTATAACTAACTAATTTAACAGTTTTATCATAACAGATGCAATTAGTCATGAAAATATGAGCAAAATTATCAACAAACCCATCTAAAAAAATTTTTAGCAATAACGCTTCAGAATATGTTTATTTAGACATAAAACAGTCCAAAACTGTCAGTAACTCAATTTTGATTACTCCTCAAAATTCGGCGATCGGCACGCCCCCTTAACCCTTAAACGCCTACTGGACGTATCATACGTCGACTAAAATTCTCTGTTGGGTGCCAAGTGGACGACAGCACGCCGACTACAAAAATTTCAACCTTCGGTCAACTTTGACTTCGACCGAAATGGTCGAAAAACGTAATTGAAAGCTAAAACTCCTACATTCTAGTAATATTCAATCATGTACCTTCATTTTGCAACAAATTGGAAGTCTCTAGCACAATATTTCCATTTATGGTGAATTTTTGAAAAAAAAACTTTTTTCTTACGCCCGCGCGGTAACTCGGCCGAAAATTTCAGAAATTCTTTACGTCATTTTGTGGTAATTTTTGCACTGTTCTATATTAGCCGTTACATAAGGTTTTATGTATGAAAATGTATGCAATTTCATGTCCAATACAACAGAAAATAACTCATGGTTGTAGCTTTTATCAGTTTTGAAATATTTTCATATAAATCACGATAACTGCCAAAATTTCAACCTTCGGTCAACTTTGACTCGACCGAAATGGTAAAAAAACGCAATTGTAAGCTAAAACTCTTACATTCTAGTAATATTCAATCATTTACCTTCATTTTGCAACCAATTGGAAGTCTCTAGCACAATATTTCGATTTATGGTGAATTTTTTGAAAAACCGTTTCTTACGTCCCGCGCCAGAAATTCTTTTCATCACGTTGTCGTAATGTTTGCACCGCTTTTATATTAGTTGTTACATAAAGTTTTATATATGGAAATGTGCTCAATTTCATGTAGAATACAACAGAAAATAACTCATGGTTGTAGCTTTTATCAGTTTTGAAATATTTTCATATAAATCATGATAACTGCCAAAATTTCAAGCTTGGTCAACTTTAACTCGACCAAATAGTAAAAACGCAATTATAAGCTAAAACTCTTACATTCTAGTAATATTCAATCATGTACCTTCATTTTGCAACAAACTGGAAGTCTCTAGCACAATATTTCGATTTATGGTGAATTTCTGAAAAAAAAAAAACTTTTTCCTTACGTCTGCGCCGCTGTAACTTGGCCTTAACATCTCAGAAATTCTTTCGTCATGTTGTCGTAATGTTTGCATCGTTTTACATTAGTCGTTACATAAACTTTTATATATGAAAATGTGCGCAATTTCATGTAGAATACAACAGAAGATAGCTCATGGTTGTAGCTTTTATCAGTTTTGAAATATTTTCACATAAATCACGATAACTGCCAAAATTTCAACCTTCGGTCAACTTTGACTTCGACCGAAATGGTAAAAACGCAATTGTAAGCTAAAACTCTTACATTCTAGTAATATTCAATCGTTTACCTTCATTTTGCAATAAATTGGAAGTCTCTAGCACAATATTTCGATTTATGGTGAACTTTTGAAAAAACATTTTCCTTACGTCTGGCGCTGATAACTCGGCCGAACATCTCAAAATTCTTTCGCCTCGTTGTCGTAATATTTGCACCGTTTTATATTAGTCGTTACATAAAGTTTTATATATGAAAATGTGCGCAATTTCATGTACAATACAACAGAAAATAACTCATGGTTGTAGCTTTTATCAGTTTTGAAATATTTTCATATAAATCATGATAAATAGAAAAATTCTACTTTCGGTCAACTTTAACTCGACTAAATGGTCGAAAACTGCAATTGTAAGCTAAAACACTTACAGTCTAGTAATATTCAATCAATTAGCTTCATTTTTCAACAAACGGGAAGCCTCTAGCACAATATTTCGATTTATGGTGAATTTTTGAAAAAAAAAATTTTTTTACGTCCATTGTTACTTAATTCATGCATCATTTTGTAATAATATTTTTCTGTGTTGCTTTGATCGTTTTACAATTTGTTGTATACCAAAATCATCGCAATTTAGTGTACAATACAACTAAAAAAATTAACTAATTAGCTTTAACCGTTGTGCTTACAGCGATTTGTATACAATTATATGTTTTTTTTTTTTGCTGTCATATATTCCAATATTTATATATGATAATGATATTTTTTCATTTCTGATGGTTGCATACTAAACTTCAGGCAATGACAAAAAAGGAGCCAAAATGAACTCTTAATCTTAAAAACTAAGCGTGCTGTGATTTTTGAAAAAACTTTTTCCTCTTCAGCGCTAACTCACCGAACGCCGCCGGCATACGGGAGACGTTTTTGTAAATAGAGGCTCGGCGTTTAAGGGTTAAGTGGGTATCATATTTATATGCTGGCAGTACACAGTAGAATATTTTATCACTGTGAATATTATATTTAATTTCACTTAGTCTTCCAATTCATCTCAATGTTTTGTAACTTACCCCATGTTTACATCTACATTTCATATGGTTTGATGGTAAGCCAGTGGTAACTGTGCCCAATATATATTAAGTTTAACCTTATTTAAACTGCCTCAGAAGAATGTCACACCACAGTAATTCTTTACAGTACTGGACTGGAAAGTATTTTACCATTACTGATCTCTAGTTTGATCTCAACCAATATCCATTTCGCCATGATGTTACAAAACGTTTTTACGATGTTTGTGCATCACGTGCATTTGATAATGTTCACATTTTCGCATTTACTCTGGAGTTTTTTTTTTAAGTTTATTTTTAGAATGGTCATTAACTTGCAGCTTTTGCATGGGAAATGTTATAATATTTTATCTTTTTCTTTTATGAATTCACCAAACCTATTGACATACTTTCTCGCTGCCTCTCCTGTTACCCGAACATTATGCAAACTAAATCATCTTTTGAACCTATTGAACCATCCAGTACCTGGGATAAATTCTTGTTGACAGTCATCATCTGCACGTTCCTGAAGGGTTTGAAACAGATTTCTAGCCTTTGCCTGAATGGTAATAAGGCTTAACGGTGTTCGTTTTTTAATCTGGTCTTCTGTCCACATCATTAATAACCTTCCGTTTCATGGATTGGCCGTTGCCCTTGCTTTATAATTACAATTGAGTTCACTGAGGCAAAACCTTTTCATAGCTTCATGTATGTGTTCTTGATCCTCTTATGATTTGTCGACTGTTGAACTTGGGAGTTATAGGTCATGTGGCTATTGTACTTATTCTTGTTCCCCCTTCATACTGATTAATCACATTCAGTTTTACTTCCAAGTTGATATTCTTTCTTGCCTTTTTGGCAGGTCAAATTGTTGATGACGAAAGTGCTCCTTCTATCAATATACTGTGGCTTAATAAACACTTTTTAAACAGTAAATGAAGCGCAATTAACACCTACTGTTCTCGAGACAGTGTTGAGAGGGAGAAATGAAAGCAAATGTGTGCATGGATATGCATGTTACAGGGGCCACAAACTATCAAACATGTTTGATCATACACTTGTACAGACTGTAGCTGGTGCACAACATTCTAAATGGGTGAACGTCAAACTTAGTAAATCCGTCCAACCTAGCCATATGTTCTTAAACTGTTTAATTGTATGACCATATGCCAAGCTGGATATACATACTTGATAGTGTGTGGCCTGGTTTGTACACATCGCTAGGACTACTGCTTATGAGTGCTGTCTGCTGCATGATGTTTCGTAATTTTTTTCTATATTTCTATTATTTTTGTAAAATGTTTTTGCTATGACAGTCTTGAGAACAATACCCGTCAATTGCTGTCATATGCGCAGACTGTCGCAAGTTGCACCTATTGTAAGTTGATGGCTATCTGTAATATTGTCAATAATCATCAAAATACTACATCAAATTCAGATTGTCACTACAGTCGACCCCCGCTTATTCGCAGTTCAGCATTCGCAGCTTCAGTTATTCGCAAATTTTTCTATGGAACATATATCCACATTATTCGTGGAAAATTTACCTATTTGCAGATTTTTTCATAGAGCAATTACTGTATTTTCATATTTTCATGACTAAATGTAAATGTTTTAGGTTGATAGCTAAAGGTATATTTGGTGTTTAAACTATTAAAATAGGCAGTTATAAGCATTTTAGAGGGGGCTCTTTGGCATTTGAACAATTAATATAGGCAGTTATAAGCATTTTTACAGGGGGTTTCAGTATTCGTGGGAGGGTGTGGTAGGCAGCCCCCGTGAATACCAGGAGACAACTGTATATAAATATGAAAAACTCCACAACAAAGTGACTCATGATAAAAATGAAGATAATAAACAAAGAAATTAATTAAAATGAAAAGGGCACTCTAAAAATCAACAAAGAAATTAATTAAAATTAAAAGGGCACTCTAAAAATCAGCCAGGAACTTCAGCATGTCACTGTTGGCAATTTGGAATAAAAAAGGATGAAATGGGCATCTATTTCAAAGTAAGGCATGCATGCTGGGACCTTTTTTCTGGAAAACTGCTTTTCTTGTGACTGAAACTTCATGCCCATAGTATTAAGGCAACATATGATTAACGGATTTCTGTGAGCAACATACAATGATCTAATAACTGTAATTATGAAGATAACCTTTACATAATTCTCACACTGATCATAAATTATTGTTTTAAATAGTAGAAAGTAACTATATGTATTTGGATTATCTTGCCTTTCAAGAGGTAAATAAAAAAACAGGGTTGGTTTAAAGACTTGGATATGCTTATTTGTGCTCAAATCTATAGTAAGGTTGATAAGTTTAGAATGACTTAAAAATGTCAAAGCCCACTGGATAGAAAGAAAATGAAAGATTCTGGAACTAGCTTAAAATGATCTGCCATTAAAAAACATTTTGATATTCTGAGGAAATTTCAGTATCATTTCAATGAGGAATTTTATGGTGTTTGCTAATGAGCCTGCATTAAGGTAAAAGAGAAAGGGTCTCTCACATTCTCTACATGCCCCTTTAGGCTTGTTGCCTGAAATCCCTCTGACACAAATAAATATCTGACAAAAATGCCCTTGGCTTCTTAACAATGGAAAGTAGTTTTCCACATCATCAACCTAACAATATTTTGCTAATTAACATTCATTCCACTGAGCTGGTGTTAAAAAATTATCTGAGCTGGTGTTAAAAAATTATCTAAATCTACAAGATAAATCACATTTCATAAATATAACAGAATACACTACACAATATCTTCATATTATGAAGTATTTTTTATGGTTCAATTTTACACCATACTATCAAATGAATTGGCAAGCACAGAGCTGGACATAAGACATGTAGGTAACAGGATAAGGGACTAGTCAGAAAATATATTGAAGGTAGATGCCACTTCAGCAAGTTTCACCTAGAAAGTCCAGTATTTTAACTCAGTATGACTGAAGCTTACAGTAATTCTATCTCAACACAATCAAAATTCATTTAAGGTTGGATTGTTTGATGGAAGGAGAATAATGTGAACGGACAAAAGGTAAATGGCAGGACGAACTCTAGCTTAGGATAAATTGATTCTTGAAGTACTCCCAACAATGCAAGATACAAAGCAAATTAAATTTGCTAGAATAAAATGATTCTTGAAGTACTCCCAACAATGCAAGATACAAAGCAAATTGTATTTGCTATCCAAACAGTGACTGTAAGTGCATTGTTTTGTTTTCCTTGGGCCATTCTGTTATGGTACACAGTTAGTGGGGAAAGTTTTGTAAAAACTTTATGGTTATTCTGCTAGCTTCTATGGATCAGATCATGATTTTCATCACTTACTTGCTGAGGAGTTAGTCTGGGCTGGTTAGGAGCTGCAGGTGGAGTTTGGGCTTTCTGCTTCTCAACTTTTCTTGCAAGTTTCTTGGCATTTTCTAATTTTTCTGACATTGCTGGTGTTAAACCATTATTCGGCTCATCATTACGTTTCTTCTTTTGTGGTGGTCTATCTGGGGCATTTGAAAGAATTGCCACACCTGAAAAAATATAAATTACAAGATGGGCCTTTAACCCTTTGTAAAATCATGGTACTCACAAGCTTTAATGATTTCTGAATTTATAACTACACTCTGTCTACATATCTTCTTTTTGTAAAAAGATCTCACGTTTACATCACCACTAAATGACAATTAATATACAGCAAATTCTCAATATTTTTTTTGTACTATAAATACTGTGCTAACAGCAGCTAAAATCAAATAATACATGAAACCAATTACTGTACATCATCTAATGTTGCTACAAAAATAAGCTGTTCATTTATGTTTTTCCTTAAACTTACCATTTTTTCTCAGTGTTCTTTTTTAATTTTAAAGTACAATTACAGGTATTCTAACACAGACACAGTGAGTCAATTATGTTTGTTACATAAAAGTTACTAAAATGACAAACATCCTTTGTACTCTTATTTAGAACACTAGTCAGGCTGCTTCTGCAAACAGTTTGTCATTTTATAGTATCAGGTTTAATACTAATCAGTTTCTAGGCATTTTATTTTGGCTACAAGTAAAATGTGGAATATGTGCCTAGTGCAGTTGTAGTCTTCTGATCTCCAAAAGTTTGAGAGGGGACCAAGTTCCTTACTGCTGATGTCTCCTTAATTCAGATGTATCAATTTTATTTTCTATTCCTCATATTTAATCATTCATCACCTTTCCCTTTAGTTTATGGTCTGTTGAAGTGTCAATAAGGGTTTTCAGCTGTTTTCCCTAAGGTTTTTTAGAAACTGCCCTCTAAGTATCTTTGTAGGACTGTAACATGAAGACAATAACCTGCTACCAGGTTACAGCATTATCTAGTCAGTTGAGCAAGAAAGTAGTTTTCATCTCAAGCTTTGAGCTACTGACCACCTCAGAAGCTGCTTGACATTCTTTATTTCAAGTTCCACCAAAAGTTCATTGCATTCTTGAAATCAGAACTCACTTGAGGTCAAATATAAAGGCTTCATTTCTTAATGTTGCCAGTCCTCATACTGCAGAAGACTACTCAGACCTTCCCTGCTTCCTACTTTCAGGTGTCCATCTTCTCCAAGAGATTAGCAACACTGTATGGAGGTCTGAAATATGTATTAGTATAAAGAGAAGCTTTACACACTACCTCCAAAAGTTAAATGACCCAATTGCAGGGATGAAACAGGATGGTGAAAGATCTTGGACAGAAAAATATCAAGCTCTTCCAGGGGTGGTCAATCAATGCTGACACAAGATGGCACCCTCTACCTTCTGTCTCAATAGACTAGAAGAACATCAACCCATTGTGAAGTCAACCATTGGATCGCTTCATCCTGAGCTGAAAAAATCAAACTCGAAGAACTTCAGTGAACGCAGATGAGATACAGGCCCTCCAGCAAACAGATTTACACACATTCTTGACCAGCAGAACAAGACATCCTCCTTCATGTTTATTGACTAAGGCCTTTTAGACAATTCAACAGTTGTTTTAGTGCAACAGCCAACGGTGGGAGTTTCCTCTCTGATGCCCATTCCTTCAATGGATAGCAACCCTTACATGGGAAATTCTAGTCCAACCAGTGGGGACTAATGAATACTTGTTACTTACTTTAGCAATTATCCACAATGAGTACTGGCCTGAGAGACCAAGTGGTTGTTACCCAGGGAAGGAGCTAGAACATCTTATTTTTTTTTAATGGTATACCAACATGTTATTCTTTGAGCTGGAAACTGTCATGATAAACATCTGCTGCACTAAATACTGTATAGTCATCTGATGTTCCTGAATACTGTAACTCCACTAACTACAACTGAAGACCTCTTACTTTACAGTTTACACTTTATTTTGACCTGTAAAACTTCAACCCATCCTTCAAAACATTGGGTTCACTGCTAGCCTCAAGCCCAGGACCTCTAAAGGCCTTTCATTCTAATCAGTTACAGCAATTGGACATTTTTTCTTCAGCAATTCATGCCTTTCTAATAAAATGGGATTTGGGCAATTACATGAGTGATGGGTTTGTGAAGAAGCAAACGGAGCTTTTGTAACACAAAAGTAGTTTTTTTTAAAGAAACGCATCACTACGCAGTAAGTCCCTTCTTCCTAACACCACTGAGCTCACGGCCACAATCCAGACTATACATGCATGATATGTTGTAAGTTCCTAGCTGAGACTATATGGCCCAAGTATGCCATGTGGTCACTATCATCCAGACAGTAGATTAAATCTTTATGTTAGCTTGGAAATGGTGTTTACAATGAAGCCAACAGGTAAGATGGGCAACTCTAGGAGTAAAATGTCTCCTAGTCCACTAAGCATTTTTGTTACAACTAGATTGGTACATCTCTAAAATGCATAGTTAGTTAGTCTAGCTCAAGGACTAATGATATCCTTTATATATCCCCCAAAAAAGGTCACAAATAACAGTAGTACATTACGTTTCTGTTCTAAACTTAACTGAACAAACCTAACCTTAGTCCATCTCTCATTCAAAGTTCAATATCCAGCCTTTAACATACTATAAAATTTAAATTTTGCAACAACTTGACTGCAATGACTATAATAAAGTAATAAACTTACCACAATGAGCATGTTTTAATGCACCCACATCATTGGTACCATCGCCACACATCAAAGTTGTAAGACCTAAACTCTTGTAAGCCGTTATCACAAATTCTTTTTGCTTTGGAGCTACACGTGCAAACACTCGGACGTATGGAAGGATGGCTTTGAAAAATTTTGCATGGTTACTTTTTAACCAAGATAATCCCTGTGGGAAACAAGATTAAATTCTAAAGGTGTGATTTGAAAATGGTAATTGAATTAAGAAAATGACCAAAAATCTTAAAAATTCATATTTCAAAAAATTCTTGCAAAGTGGCAGAATTCATACAATATGTAGCTGTCTTCATATTATTTCAACATATACATAAAAAAATTACCTAAAAACAAGAATGTGGAAAAACAAAATACAAAAAATTCTATGAGAAGAAGCACATTCCATCAGATATTAAACTAGTGGAAAGCACTACTGTTTACTTTTTACAATTCACCATACATAGAGGTTCCATACCAAGTAAATGAAGTAATGGACATTTAAAAACAAGGTCACTTTAAAATTTTTTTTGCCACAATACCAAAGCAAGATTTTTGTTTGACAACTGTTTGACAGTTAAATTTAACAATAATAAAAATAATAATAACAATAATAAATAAAAATAATAATAATAATAATAATAATAATAATATTCTATCAATATTATCTTTTATAAACAACAAACATTTATTATTGAAGCATTACAACTAGAAGTCCAATTTGGCACATGAAGAAGGTTTGAAAAACCATACTGACCTCACCAGTGATACAAAAATCATAAATCCTGAAGAAACTGGTTGTTAACTCCTTATGATTCTCATAGGGAATCAGATCCATGTTGATTGTCTCATCTATACTTTTCCATCCCCAACTGCCTTTACCATAGTCCTGTAAAATTTAAAATAATTCAGATTTATGAACAAAATTGAAACACTCCTTCAACCATGCAGTTCTACAAAATTCTGGAGTGTGGGGCAGCATGAGAAAATTTATGATATTCTTATATAACCAAACAATTTTGGAAAGTTCAAATTTAAGATATTCTTATATAACCAAACAATTTTGGGAAATTTGGAAAGTTCAAATTTTCTGTAAACTATGAAGTTTGCTTTTCAACAAGACTGTTTCATCACAACCATGTCACTCACACATAACTACATTCAGGGGCTTTGAATGAGTCAGGCACTGCATTCTTTTGACACAGATAAAGTCAGTAGTGAAATGATGCATGCACCTCCTGGAGCCTCGGGTACCCATTAATCACTTGTCTTACTGTTCTATGTCTGCAGTATTGTCAAAAGCAGGCAGAATTTCCCAGACTTTCTTCCACTGTATGCTCATCATCATCTGCCAATATTCCTAACTCATTAATCCATTTATTCCTCACCTGATTTACTCTTTTACCACCTTTTCTATTCCTTCATGATCTTAAAAGATACAGGTGTGATTTCTACACATTAACTGGTTGCAGTTAATCATTGTTGGGCTCTGTATTCAAGATTACTGCTCTTGTGGTTACAAGTGCTAATTCAAAGCAATTACACCTTTATTTTTCTGAGAACAATGCTTCTTGGTGTGAGTTCCAATGTTTTTTTCAAAAGCGTTATTTTTTGTATTGTTCTGGTGCTTACTGCAAACATGCTAATAAGTGGTTATCTAGTTAGTGCTTTACAGTCAGTTTGGGTTCACAATATTTAGTACTCTGGGAAAAGATCCAAGAACCCACTTCTGCCAGTTTCAACAACACCAAACTATCCCTTTACATTATCTTACACTTGTCCATCTCCACATTTATAAAAGGGTTGAAGGAAGTGTAAAAAGGTGAGGATGTCTTTATAAGGATCTCCAGATAAGGCAGCCCCAAATTTGGTGAAGTTTTTTAAGGTGCTGGTCATAACCTCTGCCAGAACTGCAACCCCTCACATGAAGTAATATGTGCTCATAAACACTACTGCTGGAAATGTGACCCTTTATACTCTGCAATTTATACTTGTGAATAACCGTACTGGACTCAATACCGTTCATATGTGGCAATATATCTTATGAAAATCCTTGCTGCTACCATAACCCTTCATAAATAACAATATATATCTATGAATACAGAAAGTTCTTGGGTTATGTTGTACTCAACCTATGTCATTTCATGGTTACGTCCTCACCATCTCCCATAAAATTCTATTCTTCATGTAACCAGTAAAATACATACACTATTAAAAACTATGTTTTGGATTCAAAACACACGCATTCATGTCATCGTCAGCTTCTCTGAGCAAAAGTTCTTTCTCAGACAGAATACAGCTAAAAGTGGATTGGCTGACTGGTTGCCACAGAGATCTGCTGGCCAATGACAGCCCTCTACTTCTGTTCAATTTATAGACATACGTCGTGATGGCACTAAGTTTGAACGTTGCCATGATCGTGATTATTTGACTGTTGATGGCAAAAATTACTCAATAATTTGCTTTATATAATTATTTCTTAATGAAAACATGAATTCAACAATAATTTTAACTTTAATATAGTGGTATGAAAAATCCCACAACAGTCTGTTGTGGTGATGCGTCATCACTTGCGAATCCAATTCCTGGACTGTCCTCAGATTTATGACTGCAAATTGATGACGACATTGGTAACAATAAAAAACAACCCTCTCCAAGATCGATACGATGAAATGTATTTTATAGTCTTACTTATTGTTAAAATTCACAAGCTGAATTACAGTCAATTTGATCATGTTTATTTTTACATTTTTTGGAATGTTTTTGCAGAAAACAAAATGTGTTAGTGAACTTATGGTCTTAACCCTTTAACGCCAAAGCCCTATTTACAAAAACGTCTCCCGTATGCCGGCAGCGTTCGGTGAGTTAGCGCCGAAGCGGAAAAAATTTTTTTCAAAAAATCACAGCACGCTTAGTTTTTAAGATTAAGAGTTCATTTTTGGCTCATTTTTTTGTCATTGCCTGAAGTTTAGTATGCAACCATCAGAAATGAAAAAAAATATCATTATCATATATAAATATTGGAATATATGACAGCAAAAAAAAAACATATAATTGTATACAAATCGCGCTGTAAGCAAAACGGTTAAAGCTAATGACTTAATTTTTTTTAGTTGTATTGTACACTAAATTGCGATGATTTTGGTATATAACAAATTTTAAAACGATCAAAGCAACACAGAGAAAATATTTTCACAAAATGATGCATGAATTCATAACGCGGAAAAAAAAATTTTTTTTTTAAATTCACCATAAATCGAAATATTGTGCTAGAGACTTCCGTTTGTTGAAAAATGAAGCTAATTGATTGAATATTACTAGACTGTAAGTGTTTTAGCTTACAATTGCAGTTTTTCGACCATTTCGTCGAGTTAAAGTTGACCGAAAAGTAGAATTTTTTCTATTTATCGTGATTTATATGAAAATATTTCAAAACTGATAAAAGCTACAACCATGGGTTATTTTTTGTTGTATTCTACATGACATTGCACATATTTTCATATATAAAACTTTATGTAACAACTAATATAAAACGGTGCAAATATTACGACAACGAGACGAAAGAATTTCTGAGATGTTCGCCGAGTTATCAGCGCAGACGCGTAAGGAAAATGTTTTTTAAAAATTCACCATAAATCGAAATATTGTGCTAGAGACTTCCAATTTATTGCAAAATGAAGGTAAACGATTGAATATTACTAGAATGTAAGAGTTTTAGCTTACAATTGCGTTTTTTTACCATTTCGGTCGAGTTAAAGTTGACTGAAGGTTGAAAGTTTGGCAGTTATCGTGATTTATGTGAAAATATTTCAAAACTGATAAAAGCTACAACCATGAGCTAATTTCTGTTGTATTCTACATGAAATTGCACACATTTTCATATATAAAAGTTTATGTAATGACTAATGTAAAACGATGCAAACATTACGACAACATGATGAAAGAATTTCTGAGATGTTCGGCCGAGTTACCGCGCGCAGACGTAAGAAAAAAAAAATTTTTTTTTCAGAAATTCACCATAAATCGAAATATTGTGCTAGAGACTTCCAGTTTGTTGCAAAATGAAGGTACATGATTGAATATTACTAGAATGTAAGAGTTTTAGCTTATAACTGCGTTTTTTTACTATTTCGGTCGAGTTAAAGTTGACCGAAGCTTGAAATTTTGGCAGTTATCGTGATTTATATGAAAATATTTCAAAACTGATAAAAGCTACAACCATGAGTTATTTTCTGTTGTATTCTACATGAAATTGCGCACATTTCCATATATAAAACTTTATGTAACAACTAATATAAAACAGTGCAAACATTACGACAACGTGATTTAAAGAATTTCTGGCGCGGACGTAAGGAAAAAGTTTTTTCAAAATTCACCATAAATCGAAATATTGTGCTAGAGACTTCCAATTGGTTGCAAAATAAAGGTAAATGATTGAATATTACTAGATCGTAAGAGTTTTGGCTTACAATTGCGTTTTTTTACCATTTCGGTCGAGTCAAAGTTGACTGAAGGTTGAAATTTTGGCAGTTATCGTGATTTATATGAAAATATTTCAAAACTGATAAAAGCTACAACCATGAGTTATTTTCTGTTGTATTGTACATGAAATTGCGCACATTTTCATATATAAAACTTTATGTAACGGCTAATATAGAACAGTGCAAAAATTACGACAAAATGACGAAAGAATTTCTGAAATTTTCGGCCGAGTTTACAAGGGGCGTAAGAAAAAGTTTTTTTCAAAATTCACCATAAATCGAAATATTGTGCTAGAGACTTCCAATTTGTTGCAAAATGAAGGTACATGATTGAATATTACTAGAATGTACGAGTTTTAGCTTACAATTGCGTTTTTCGACCATTTCGGTCGAGTCAAAGTTGACTGAAGGTTGAAATTTTTTGTAGTCGACGTTTGCTACGTCCACTCGGCATTCAACAGACAATTTTAGTCGACGTTTGCTACGTCCAACAGGCGTTTAAGGGTTAATTGTCCCACTATTTTATTACTGATGATCTTAATCATCTCACATTTATTTAATAGTTTATTAATATAGATAATAATGAACTATAATGAATAAATAACTAAAATAAAAAACATGAAAACAGGAAAAAAATCGTACTCTTCATTTTCGAGACTCCACTTCATTTTAACTTAACAATTATCTGTTTATGTCTTGGCCTAGGCATCTACATATGCAGTTGAATTCTATCATTTTTATCATGTTTTATTCTTCATTTTTGATCTTTTACCATGAGCTTTAATTCAAACAGACACTCTGGCCCCCCTATTAGTCCATCTTAACGAGGGTTGACTATAATATTATACCACCCTAATCATCGTAAAATTATTTAAAATCTGAATTTCATACGTAGGCAACACAAAACCACCAGTAGCAAGTTCTCTGGCCACAGAAACTAACACTCTCTCTCTCTCTCTCTCTCTCTCTCTCTCTCTCTCTCTCATAATACCAGTACTGTACTGTACATATCCTCTAATGAAATATCAATTACTGTACCATAAGTATAAAAATCCGAAATTAAACAAACCCAGGAAGTTCACTACAGATTGAGTAAGAGCGTGCATGCGTCGGTACGTGTTGCTATATTAAGTACAGTATATAGTATACTGTACTTCATTACAAGTTTAGTTGACAATGATTATCAAACATATTACTGTATAACAGTACACAAGAGAATATTTTATCGATGTAGATGTTTCATCTCTAATCACCACAAAAATATTTAAAATCCAAATTTCATACACAGGCAGCACAAAATCAACATTCTTACTCTCCTCTGCAGCTACAGTTTAAACGTGCCTGTCAAGTCTTGTCCCCAGCTAATTTCTGTGCTGAGACTTTGATGTAAACAGCGTGACGATAAGCAAAAATTGCTGATAACTGAAAATCGGTGATTTTTGGGGCCTTTTCAGCGAATTTTGGCACTTGTCGATGCCAATACGTGCTGAAAATCACCAATTTTCAATTATCAGCGCCAATATGTGATTATTTGCACCGATAAGCAGAAATCAGAGCATATCAGCCATGAAAACCACCGATTTTCGTTGCTAAACAAGCCCCGAAAAACCGGATCACCGACAACCGAGCCCAACAATAACCAGGGACTGTCTGTATTTCACTTACAGAATCCATTTTACACTGTGCTTAGACTTTGATGTAAATGCATCAGTTCTCTCTCTCTCTCTCTCTCACTATACATATCCTTTTGTGCTTAGACTTCGATGTATACACCTCAATTCTCTCTCTCTCCTTTGCAATGCCCAGTATGCAAGCCAACCACAGGAGTAAAGGTCAGGAATTGTTTCTTTTTATTTACTGTACGGTACAGTGCTGTAATTTATCACAGGAGTAAATGTAAGGATATTTACCCTTTTACTTTATGTATGTGCTGAAGAATTGTTTTCTTTTCTATTTTCTTTATTTCTACTAATTCACTTCATTATTTATGCTTAAGTTCCGACTAATGGACAAAATCGGGTTACGTCATGGATGTAGGAACGGTCTCGGAAGTAAACCGAGGACATACTACAGTACAGTCCATAAACTTAACCAAGGGATATTCCAAAGCCTTCAAACCTCACACTGTCATCCAAAAGAGCAGCAACCGAGGAATCATTTTGTGATCAAGAGGATTGTTCCGAACTAAAAAAAAAAAAAAGTCACAGTATAAAAGATGTGTTGTCATGGAAGTACAAACAAATTCTCTGCAGCTTCCTTACTCAAGTCTGCAGAAAGTAAAACACTATCCTTGAGTGAATCAAATCCTGCTCTCTTTGAGATCCAAGGAGTACCAGGAACAAGAGTGTGTACAAAGTCCAGATGGGCCAAGAGCAGGACACTGCAGAGGCTGGATTTGTTGAAGGGTGGCCAGGTAAGAAGAAAAGTAGAGATGAGGAACAAGAAGTATAACTTGAAGGCAAATAGAATTTCTATCTTTTATTTATTTATTCTTTTAATACCTTTCATATTCCTTTATCACCTTACAAGATAAAAGGTGTGATTTCTACACCTTCATTGGCAGCAGTTAACCACTGCCAGGATCTGTATTCAAGATTGCCATCCTTGTGGTTACAAGTGCTAATTCTAAACCAATTACACCGTTATTTTTCTGAGAACAATGCTTTTTGGTGGTTGTTAGTGCAAGTTCCAGTGTTTTTTTTCTCAAAAGATTTAATTTTCAAATTGTCTTGGTGCTTACCACAAAAAATTTAACAGGTGGTTATCTAGGTAGTGCTTTACAGGCAGCGGGTTCACATTACTTAGTGCTCAAGGAAAAGCTTCGACAAGTCCTGGATGTATCCTCTGCAAAAAGTGAATCGCCTGGTATAAAGCAGGCCTGCGCCACCAAGAACCCATTTCTGCCAGTTCAACAGCACAAAACTCTCCCTAAAGAGCATCTCACCCTTGTCCATCTCCACATTTACAAAAGGGTTAAACAAAGTGTAAAAAAGTGGGGATGTCTTTATAAGGACCCCAGTTAAAGCAGCCCAAATTTGGTGAAATTTTTTTAGGTGCTGGTCAGGACAAGAAGAGAAGCATTAAAGATACAACTAATGAGAATACAGCTGGACGTTGGCTCTGCCAGCAATGGCAAGCAACAAGAAGAGCTAGTGATGTGTGGAAAAGGACCTTGAAAAATGACGACAGCATGCACAGGGGTGACTGGTATCTATACAATCTGCAGAAGACTAGTTGAAAATTGCTGCCTACAAGGAAAGGATGTAGGTAAACCCTGTTTAATGGAATGACCTGGAGAGTAATGACATAACCATGAGTAAAGGATTGAGGACACTTGTGTTTGTGAGCATGTTGAGGGCCCAAACCAAGAAAGGAACTAACAACACTACAGGGAGCTTGTCTAGTGTTCACCTTACTTGATGGATTAGGTGAGAAAGACACCGGGCTGGTTCTTCAAGATACTCTTTGGAGGGGCCAATGTAGGGAATGGTAGGCTAGACCTTTCATAGAAGGAATGTCTTGTTACTGCAGACAGTTTGGTAACTGAAGGCAGCTGCATTCATAGGAGCAGTCAAGACCACAAAAGACATGGATGGATGGTTCATAGCAGATGTCAATGAAGTCATAGGCATAAGCAACAAGAAAGTTGGAAGCATATTTGAAAAGGAAAGCAAAGAGCCCACGTTTAACTCCTCTACTGACAAATCAGCCACAGCCAAGACCTGGCCTTCGAACTCAAGAAGCAAACTTTTTCTTGAAATGAACCAAGAAAGAGGCATCTGCAGACAGAAAGAACCCCCAGTAAAGGGAAAGGAGGAAGGCAGGAGAGAACTAGAAACAAAGAAAGATGCATCTGCAGACAGAAAGAACCCCCAGTGAAGGGAAAGGAGGAAGGCAGCAGAGAATGAGTAACAAAGCTTCAGATCAAAACAGTGAGTGACAAAGAGACTGGAATTCCCCTCCCATGAGTGATGGGGACATCGCCTACACTTCCACAGAGTTTTGTCAAGTACGAAGACAGGGGATGCAAGAATGCCTACATCATACTCTTAATATTTTCAATGTGAGGTGGCACCATCTTGGAGAAGGAAGCCTTGTCAAAAGTCTTGACAGTTGTAGGCGAGGTCCATTTTTAGTTTTCTGTAAAAAAAAACTATTGAGATGGCTTTGTCTGTTCGTCTGCACTTTTTCTGTCCGCCCTCAGATCTTAAAAACTACTGAGGCTAGATGGCTACCAATTAGTATGTTGATCGTCCACCCTGCTACAAATTGGTATGCTGATCATCCACCCTCCAATCATCAAACATACCAAATTGCAGCCCTCTAGCTCAGTAATTTTTATTTTATTTAAGGTTAAAGTTACCCATGATCATGCATCTGGCAATGATATAGGACAGGCCACCACTTGGCCATGGTTAAAATATCATGGGCCACAACTCATATAGCATTATATTGAGACCACTGCATGATAGATCTATTTTTGGTGCCCTTGATTACATGCTGTACAGAAAACTTGTTTGTGCTAAAGAAACTTTGGTGCACTTTTTACTTGTTTACAACTGGGTCTCTGCGGCTCTCTTCCCATCTGCTTTTGTAATCCATTTTGTGAATTAAAAACCTTACTCCATGCTTATTTTGTAATCCTGAGCAATTCTTTGTGAAACCATCTGTTACAGTCAGTACACAGTATAGAGTTCAACCCCATGCATAGAGCCAACGTTTAACTCCTCTACTGACAAAATCAGCTACAGCCAAGACATGGCATTGAAACTCAAGAAGCACACTTTTTCTTGAAATGAACCAAGAAAGAGGCAGCTGCAGACAGAACGGACCTCCAATGAAGGGAAAGGAGAAAGGAGGAAGGCAGGAGGGACAGAGCAACAAAGCTTCAGATCAAAAGAGTGAGCAACAAAGAGACAGGAATCTCCCTCCCATGAGTGATGGGGACATCGCCTACACTTCCACAGAGTTTTGTCAAGCAAGAAGACCAAGGATGCAAGACTGCCTATATAATACTCTCAATACTTTTAACGTGAGGTGGCACAATCATGGAGAAGGAAGCCTTGTCAAAAGTCTTGAATGCTGTAGGTGAGGTACATTTTTTATAACTGGGTTCTCTGCTCCCCTCTTCCCATCTGCTTTTGTAATCCATTTTGTGCATCAAAAATCTTACTCCGTGCTTATTTTGTAATCCCGAGAAATTCTTTGTGAAACCATCTGTTACATTCAACCCCAAGCATAGAGCCCAAGTTTAACTCCTCTATTGACAAATCAGCCACAGCCAAGACCTGGTCATGTAGCTCAAGCAACCTTTTTCTTGATATGAACCAAGAAAGAGGCATCTCCAGACAGAAAACTCCAATGATGGGAAAGGAGAAAGGAGGGAGACAGGAGACACCGAGGAATAAAGCTCAAGATCAAAAGTATACGCAACAAAGAGACAAGAATTTCCCTTCCCATGAGTGATGGGGACATCACCTGGACTCCCACAAGAAGTTTTGCCAGGCAAGAAGACAGATAATGCGAGAATGCCTATGCCATACTCTTAATACTTTTAACGTGAAGCGGCATCATCATGGAGAAGGAAGCCTTATCAGAAGTCCTGACAGCTGTGGGTGTGGCCCATTTATTACAACTGGGTTTCGTGCTTCCCTCTCTTCCCATCTGCTTTTATAAACCATTTTGTGTATTAAAAATCTTATTCCATGTTTATTTTGTAACCCTGATTAATTCTCTGTGAAACCATCTGTTACATTCAGTACACAGTACTGTATAGAGTTCAGCCCCAAGCCTTTCCTACAACAATCCAACCACACAGTCACTTTCCTAATAGAACCTTTCCCATCTTCCTTTTCATTCATCATAAGCTTATTGCTTACACTGATTTTCAGTCTTCTCATCTTGATTCAACTCTTCCCCCTTTTTAACATTTCCATCAAATTTTCTGATTCTGCAGTTGGCACTATGGTCAACACTAAAACATATTATGTAGTGAGAATAAGCATAATTATGCTTCTTTCAGACAAAAATCTTAGAATATCAGAACACATGCTCTCAAGATAAACAAAGTATTAAGCAATAATTTAAAAAGAAATAAACATTCTCAACATAGTTACTACTTTCTTACCTGAACATTTGGTGCAATTACAATTAGTTTTACAAATATCAAAATCTCAGGGTAAGTACTGGCAAGATAAACTATTAATGGCAAAATTATTAAAGAAATATTATTTAACTCCAATGGCTGGCTCTGAAGTGTGATTAAGACTTACAGTATTACCTATTTTTTGGTAAACATGAATGCAATTACTTTTCATTCAACCAAATTTCTTGGAATTTCACTTTTAACAAAAGAAAATTTATTAATGTAAATTTAACAGCCTCTGTAAGCACATTATTCTAAAAATTTAACAAGAAAAATCACCTCGTCTAGTTAAAGCACAGACACAAAAATCACATTTTGATATGAAGTGCAGGTTCTCTGTGAAGGAGACAAAACAGGCCAAAAGACTGCATAAGAAAGGGAAAGCGCAGATATGCAATGGTAGGCCAGTAGCCCCAGCATAATAGAACCTCGCGTTTTTTAGCACGAAATAAGATTTTCATTTTTCCTCACTCAGATATATCCAATAATAAACCATATCTGATAAGCTTAGGTCCATTAAGCTGAAGTTCTACTAACTCACAGTAACGCAGCAGTGGAAAACCTGCCTCAGACCAGAGGGTTACGTGTGTGCTAAATTAGGTATTAAAACTCACAGCATTAAACATAACACATCAAAATAAAACAAAATAAAAAATGTTTAAATGAAAATAAATGAATGGTACATCACAAAAGGCCAAAAATATAGGTAATAATCACTGAAAAAGAGCTGAGTGGGTATTTGGGCAAGAATAGGGGCACCTAACTTCATTCAAGGTCTGTCATGTTGATGTGGTTGTAAGCCAATCACACAAACTATGGCTATTTATGTTTGTCTTTGTAAGAGCAAGTGCCCATTTAACATACCCAAATATAACATTAAAAAACATCATATAAAATTAAGAATCATTTTCATCAAGCAAAAAGCCCTCTGAGCATCACTTTCATTCATTCACTATCACATGAGTCTTGCCTCACCTGCAATATCAACGTGGCCTTTTTTTGTGTGAATCTCAACTCCTTGGCTACATGACAAGCAGTCAAAGAGTTATCTCCAGTAATCATAACAGCCTGAAAAATGAAAGGTAGAAATTATTTATTAATCCTCTTCATCTGTTATTACTGACAAGCAACACATGATAGTTATCAAAAATCATTATCAGCTTCATTAAAACTACTTTAAATTAAATTTGAGTTCAAAAAATACTAATCTTACACATTTACTCTTATCTTATACATCTGACAATAATCTAGAATACAGCTGAAAATTACAACACACATCATCATTCTCAGTAACTTTTAATCTTCAAGGGCATGTTGTATTTGGAGCACTATATATATATATATATATATATATATATATATATATAGGCGGTCCCCGGTTTATATACTGGGGTTCCGTTCTTATATATATAACCCGAAAATATATAGCCGGAACATCGTTGAAAATATCAAAAATCATAAGAAAATCTTACTTTTAATGCTCTGGGTGCATTGAAAACGATGTAAACTGCATTATTATTGAGTTTTATATAAAAACCTTCAAATTATGATTATCCTGCCATTTTATATTTCTTATATATTATATACTGAACATATCGTAATATAAATAATTTCTGATGAATATATTTAAAGCGCCAGAATCGAATATCGGAATATATACTGTATATATATATATATTATATATATATAATATATATATATATATATATATATATATATATATATATACTGTATATATATATATATAATATATATATATATATATATATATATATATATATATATATATATATATATATACATGAATGTCTTTATTGCCATACCACAATATAATATGAAGATAAAAAGGCCCATAAAACCAATATGAACGTTGCAACCATATATTTCGAGCACTTCCTTGTGTGCCCCTGTTCACTGGTAAAATATGGACAGATGAAATGTTACATGGGTATATATGCAAAGCATATGTAGGTGTGGCATTAAGTCTCCGATGGTATGCAGGTGACTGTTTCCCAAGAAGGAGGGAAAATAAACAATTCCCCAGTGGTTTTTGGGAGTTAATGAGGCCAAAAACCAATGGGAAATTGTTTATTTTCCGTCCTTCTTGGGGAACAGTCACCTGCATACCATAGGAGACTTAATGCCACACCTACATAGGCTTCATATATATACTTTTGTAACATTTCATCTGTCCATATTTTACCAGTGAACAGGGGCACAAAAGGAAGTGCTCGAAATATGTGGTTGCAACGTTCAAATTGTGTTTTATGGGTCTTTTTCTTCACACACAATATATATATATATATATATATATATATATATATATATATATATATATATATATATATATATATATATATATATATATACTATATATATATATATATATAATATATATATATATATATATATATATATATATATATATATATATATATATATATATAATATATAAATATATATATATATATATGTATATGTATATATGTGTATATATATATATATATATATATATATATATATATATATATATATATATATATATATATATATATATATATATATATATATAATATATATTATATATATATATATATAATATATATATATATATATTCAATTCAAATGTCGTTTAATATCAATTCACTTGGGAATATCCCCTGATGGGGAATTATCAGCGAAGGGATAATTCTCCACCAGGGATATTCGCAAGTAGCGTGAATTTGATATTAAACATCATTTGTAGCTTCAGGAATGTATATAAATCACAGTGTGATCAAAATTTCATATTAAGAGCTGCGTGTTCCAAATGTATCAATGAGCTGTCATGGTGGAGGTGGGTTAATGCCAAAGCTAAGTATAATTTCCCTGCTCTTGACGGATAAACAAGTACAGCAGATTCGGCATTAACTTATGCCTCTCTTGATGGCTCAGTGGGTACACCGTCGACCGGAGTTGTTGGAAGGTAATTGTGTCGAGGGGTCCAGACCCAGCAGTACAGATCCATGTATCACTTATAAATTCCCCTTTGGTGATAATTCCCCATCGGGGATAATTCCCGAAGTAGCATGAATTTGATATTAAACAACATTTATAGCTCCATGAATGTATATAAATCACGTTTTGATAAAAATTTTATGATAAGAGCTACATGTTCCAAACGTACCAATGAGCTGTCATGGTGGAGGTGGGTCAATGCTGAAGCTAAGTATAAT